>NW_021130916.1:259747-325801 GCF_004193835.3 Ostrinia furnacalis
GGGTGGTGTCTAGAAATATCACGTAATTTTTTTCCACAACAAACACACTAATCCTCCATCTGCATTTGTGAACACAGGCCCAGTTTTTAGATCCGCACTTAAATATTAACAAAATGTTAAAAATTGTATTAAAAGTAAAAAACTGGGCCTAAATTGTTTTGTTTTATCATTTCAGTTAATTTTTTACACAGGTCGTGTTTTTTATAAAATCTAATATTTTCGAAGCATGGATTATCTCACTTACATTGCAAATAGGCATTTTGGACAATCTCACGTGAGATTAGGGGGTGGGGGAGGGGGTCTGGCAAAATCTCATGAAATCACATCAAGGGGGGCGGGGGGGTTAAACAATAGCCAAAATTTCACGTAATTAATGGATGCCCCCTAAACGGTTTAAATATCGGGCAGTGTGTTCAAATTACAAATGTTCATTACAGGTGTGGGTGGTGAGAACATAAATGACATTAGCCACCGCAGCGGCGCGCGTGTTAAGATCGACGGACCGAACTTGGGCGACCGCGCCACGCAGCGGCAAGTGTCTATTAAAGGCACCAAGGAACAAATCGAAGTCGCCAAAGGACTCATCGAGAAATGCGTGTGTTTTATTTTTGTTTTTTTTTTCCTTATGGCTTCGTGCGATTTGCACATTTAACCAATGGCGACAAAAATATATTCAAGTAGGTAATCACATGGAACACGGAAGTGCACGAGAACCTAGAAATCCCAACAGTCAAGAGGGAAATAGAAAGTTCCTCTGTCTCCTACAAGCAACGCCTTGAGCGACATAGCAACCATCTGGCTCATGATTGCAGATGTATAAAAAAAGTAGGTAATCATCATCATCATTATCATCTCGTTTAGTTGAACACAACCCTCTCCAATTATTTACAGTTTGTCAAAATATTTTTGCTGTGGATTATGGTATTCATAACTCATCATATACATCATAATATTTTCGAGTTATTTGGAGACTGTTATCTTTCTTAAAGTAAACATATCATATTCTGAATCAATGCCAATTTTCACTCAATTAATTTATCCTGGACTAGGCGGAGCAGATTTTCGTTTAATTAGAATTCATTTGACTGGCTGGAGTCTGAATCTATTTTGAAATCAACATCTGCCAGCAAATTTGAATACGATTTTGTACCGAAGTCTCCCTTATTACAAGTGAATAAGGTTCTAATTGATTCTACTCTTACATTATTTACCTTCATGTGACGTCCAAACTAATTAGAATTTAATGAAGCATAGAAGCATAGTCTCTATACCCTTTTTATTTCTGTGGTACCAAACGGACATGAATGGTACATCAAGCTATACCATTTGGTATCGTGCTATTTGCATATGAAAATATGTCTGATGTATTGTTATTGGTGGTTTTATCAATTTGTGCTTCTTTCCTCTCTATGGATCAAACCAAAGACTTCCGAATCGAGGGAGTCGCAACTCCAACTTACTACGTCTCGTACAATAACGTCTAATAATCTTATCCAACCACATATTTTTTAACTAAAATAGAAAGAAACGGGTTTTAACGCGACATTTATGCTTTCGACTGCTAAGCTGCAGGTGGTCACAAGCAGACTGAAACGTCAAGCCGTGAGTACATTAATGTAACTCATTCATAAATGTCGCGTTAAAGTGTCTTTCTATATTAGTTGAAATAGAACACGAAAGTGTCGTAAATCCTTACCGATTTCCCGCCTTTTGTATTTATCTGTGCACTAATATTACTATTTATGTATGTTTGTCTAGACAATATTATGCAGCTTACTATTTTATTTATTATATCAATGGCCCGTGACCCTCACTCGGCATGGGGCACACTGAAAACCAGCGCCGTGGCCTTCGTCACCGTGGGCCACGGCATATGCTGAGTGCGGTCCCGTTGCAGTGGGCATCTTGTTGGTGAATGGGTGGCACTGCTCAGTTTACTCTTGTTTTTATTTTTTCTTCTTCCATTATTATGTGCCACTGTCATGTCTATGTAATTGCCTGTATTTGTGTGATGTCCATTGTAATAAATGTATCTTTCTTTCTTAAAATATTAGATCAACCACATTTGTTTCTTCTAACACGTGAAATCGTCCGTCCATCAGGTAGCCCAAGAGAAGTGCCGCCGCGAGATCGAGCAGTCGAAGCGAAGCCCGCGGCACGGTACTCCCGCGCCCGAAACGCCCGATGACGCGCCAGGTGACACCAAGCATGCCAAGTATAAGCGGCCTGGTAAGACTTGCTAACCGCATGCTGTGCTGTGTCTCAATGCCCACACACTACGGCTTATAGACTAGCTGTGACCGCGACTTCGTACGCGTCAAAATAGTTAAAATACTGTTTCCCGTTTTTGCAACATTTTTCTTTACTGCTCCGCCCCTATTGGCTGTAGAGGGTGATATTATAGCGCCTAAAGTCTTTCTCGATAAATGTGCTATCTAACACTGAAAGATTTTTCATATCGGACCAGTAGTTCCTCAGATTAGCGTGTTCAAGTAAACATATAACCTCTTCAGCTTTATAATATTAGTATAGATAGATATTGTACACCACACAAGACAAGATAAGAAAGAAATAAATAGTTACATCTAAAATAAATTCTTGTGCAATGTTTGTGACAAAACTCCTTGAACGGTAGGCTATCAAAAAACTACTCGCCCTTTGTTGTATTTATGGTCCTTATGTAGATAAGCTATTACTTTTACGTTAAACATTTTTACAGTATATTGACAAATGAGTTTCTAAAGTTAGACTGAAATGTAAGCCATAGCGTGTGGGCACAATTATAAAAAATAGGGTTGTCAAATTCAATAAATCAAATCACAAATCATTGTGCACAAATCATTGTGAATTTTCGATTCGATTCATTTACGTAACGAGATTTCAAATTATTTCGAATGACTAATACTCTTTGGTCATACTAATGCAGCGGTATGTAAACTTAATATTTATTTATTGAATCAGACAACCCTATAAATGTTATGCTGTCCATATAAAGCTACAAAAAATCATATTTGTCATGAAGCCACTATAAAAATATCACCAAACCTATACAAGTATGTTCTTGACCTACAGCCACATTATGTTAATGTGTTCAACAAACGTTTCTTCAGATCATAGCGTGCGCCGCTTCAAGGTAAATGCGAAGTAAATACCAACCAAACATGCTCTGAATTTTACACGCTTTATTATGTAAAAGTAAGTTTTAAAAGTGTTGTTTTATCCCACCCACCCACACATAGAGTTGCTATACGCACCATGAAGCTTTGATGCTTGGGTATTATGTTGACATACATTATTTTTGACATGATTTGTCGTCTTGATTGAAAATCCGTCTTTTTTAAATATTTTTGAGTTGAAAAATATCCCTATTTGAATGCCTAAAGGATTTTTTTTACTTTAAAAAACCACATATTATAGTTCTGAAAGCTGGTTTATGAATGTTTATAAAATAAATTGCAACTAAATAAGATGCCACGGTGTTCGGCTACATATTGTGCTATTTGTATATACGTTTGTATGAACTTACAGACGACAGCACGTCAACCTACATCACTGAGGGCTGATTTTACCACTATATAACTTTTAACTGAAGAATAAGTTTGGCACATTGACAGTTTCAGTATGGGAAACATGTCAAAATTACAAGTTTATTATTCAGTTAAAAGTTATCCGACGATGGTAAAATCAGCCCTGAGGCATCTTACTACACTTAGTCTTGTGATAAAAGCGATTTCATAGATAAGATTTGAAAAACCCAAGGCTTTCAAAATATATCCCTACCATCTATGTTGTTTTTTGTCATTTAATATTTGTTGTTTTGAGTGCTGTCCTCCCCTACTGAGTATACATTATATTTATTGTTTTATTTTTACACTTAAGTATATGTAAAAATATTTTGATGGATGTTGTATCGTCGGTTATATGGAAAAATGTGTGTTTGTGAGAGGTGAAGGGTGTTGTTTCGTGTTTTTGGTGTGCATATTGGTAGAAGTTGTTTGTTATGTCGGGGATTTGGTTATGGAAAGAGTTTTAGAATATTAGAAATGGTTATTTCCTTAAAGAACTATTTACCCAAGAATCTAGCCTTACATACATATTATTATCAAAAAACTTATTTTGTTTACATCCCAGAGTGAAGCACAATCAGGAATAAGTTTCATCCCTTTTGAACTGAGTTAGGATTGTCCCTATTAAACCGGGTTTACACAAAGTACCGAATTCTCTCTTTTCTCTTTCAAAACATGGATTGCGACATGAAAACGATGTTTGCAATTTACTCAGGCATTGCTTAGATCAGTTGCCAAAATCTCTGTGGTAAGATCATAATCAAAGTTTCCCTTGCTTAAGGCAGTTGATAGTCCAAAAACATAAATCAGAATTCTAAATGCGAAAATCTTAACTTAAACTTCAATCCCTCAGCGGAAGCAAGCGGCGCATCCATCGAGGTATACGTGTCAGCCGTGTCGTCACCGTCGCGCTTCTGGGTGCAGTTCGTGGGCGCACAAGTGTCGCAGCTCGACGAGCTCGTGGCGCACATGACTGACTACTACGGCAGCCGCGAGAACCGCCAGGCGCATGAGGTTGGGATTGTTTTAACGCGGTCATCTAACGGGGAGGAAAGCGGGATTTGAATAAGTTGTGTAAAACGCAAATTCAAAGGTGACACCTGTCTGGCTTAGTGGTTCGCGTACCAGACTCCTATGTTAGGGGTCGCAGATTCAATCCCCGTACAATGCTAATATTTTATGGATGAATATTCGCTGTAACTTGGTATGACTTCTTCTGTGACCGTATTTCCTGCTCAAGTAAAACGCAAGTTGTTCTGTTTATTTTAACATTCGTTGTAGAGATAAATACTGTAACGTTAAGATCATTGTAATATAATTAATTCAGTGTCTCATTTGTTCTTTTAGGCTAAGTTGCATCATCTTACTTTGACTTTAACAAACGTCAAAAATCTGACAAACTCCATACAAAAAGCTGCCGCCCTAGACAAAACGCACTTTTTGATCGAATCGAAAATCGAATCCGTCAAAACTCCATACAAAAGGGGCTTTTCGACCACTTTTCGACTGGTTTGCGATTATAATTTGCACTTTGTCTAGACCCACTGTTAAAGTTACGGTGAAAGTAAGTTGGTGCAACTTAGCCTTAGAAATGTTCCTTAGGCCCAGAACAGACGGTGAAACGCAACTGCAACGAAACTGCAACTTTGTGATGATTCTGATGAATGAAACTGAAACTGAAAGTTTCAAACTGGTCGCGTCATGTGTGGTCTCTCAACGGACGCTATGGCAGAAACTTAGATGCAGCTCAAAAGTAACTAGCAGTTGCAGTTTCGTTGTAGTTGCGTTTCACCCTCTGTTCTGGGCCTAAGCCTAACCACAGAATAAGTAATAGTACAGGTACAGAAGGATTACTCCGCAAGACGATATAAATAAATGCGAGTCTTGCTACGACGCGATACAGTGGAATTCAGCTCGCACAGCACTACGTACCTACAATTTTATTCACCTACAAGTTTTGTATCTTTCTATCGCGTGCCTCTGAACTCTTCTTACACTGTTAGGGTTGCTGTCTAGTGAAAAAAAAATTAATCTACTTATTTGTAATGAGGTACGTATGTAGGTAAGTATGCATTCATTATGGAAAACCTTGGGAGAGGCCTTTGTCCAGCAGTGGACGTCATTTGGCTGAAACGAACGAACGCATTCTGAGCAGTAGTCATAGTAGGTTAGGTTCCTATATTATCCTAAGAATTATTGATTACCTACATGGCCAACATACCTTTCAGCATCTTTGGGAAGCGAAAAAAAAAAGATAAATCCGGTAGATTTCTTTTCGAATTTAAACACCCGAACGCCGCACAATATTTCTTTCTCTTTATGTTCATTTTTAAATAATACTTCGATCATAGAATTATAATCATACTACAACGCACGCCAGCGTCCTGACGGGCGCGCGCGTGACACTCGACTGATATAATACCCGCCGGCGGGGCGCTTCGCTGTAGGTAATTATCGGATGTACCGCGCGGAGTGAGCCAGGCCTGGTATAACTTCGCAAAGATGTTGACAAGGATGTTTATTTACTTACTTCTATTCCAGTTATCTCAAGTGAGCGTGGGGCAGGTGGTGGCGGCGGTGTTCCGGCACGACGGGCGCTGGTACCGCGCGCGCGTGCACGCCATCCTGCCCAACGAGTTTGACGCCACCAAGCAGGTCAGTTGTTATAGCCTGACCAGGAACATAAAAACCCTCGCCATGTTGCGGAAAATTAATGGTATAGTTCCAAAATACTGGACTGTCCTGTCGATGACATTGACAGCGGGGCGCCACCGTCAATACCGAATCGCTGGTTCCGATTTTTGCCATGTTGGAAACCATATAGTTGAACGATGGTAGCGCCCCCCTGTCATTGAGTTTGGCGGGACAGTTCAGCGTGGGTCATCTATACTAATTTCTTTTAATGGCAACAGTAACTGAAAACTTCATTGACATGTCACCTTACATGTCAGTCTATTGTTGTCAAAGTGTAAACAAACTTTATAATAAATGTGCGCAATTGATTTTGTGAATTAAATTGCTAAAATATTTTTATATTCGTGAAAGAAAAGTGGTTCACAATGTGTTAAAGTATTTGTCGAAGAGAAATACTAAGGGTTCGGACAATATTTTCATTGAATAATGTTTCCGACAAAGGTTGTCAAATTGACTGACATGTTTATCGTATAGTACGAATAAAATATGAAAATAATACTACTATGAAAATTAGCTGTGGTTTGTTTCAACTACCTATTTTAAAGTTTTTTGTCACTTTGTAAGTGTTGAATTTTATGGAATTGGGAAAGAAGTACCGAGTTTGAAGCGTTCATGAGCAGACATTGTAGTTGAATATTCAAGTTTAGAATTTGATTATTGATGAATAATAATAAAATCCTACTTGCTCGATCGATGGTTTCATTTAATTTATTTAAACCAGTTTACCTGTTTTATAATATTTTTTGTTACTTTATGAAAATATTAAATTAGCCCATAATCCTGAATCCTGATACATAAAGTTAGCCTATTAATTTAATACAGGTACGACTGTACCCAGTGTTGCACTATCAAATGCAATTGACGCGCCTCTATGCCAGGGTTTTTATGTTCCTGCAGTCGTATTACAACCTTTTATAAATCCAGTTTGTTTCCAGGCAATTCAGTTTACGGCCAAAAACTGCCTTGTTCTTTTTCGTATTACGACGTCCGTTAATCTGAATGGGATCATCCTGGATAGATTGTCTATGGCCGGTTTACACTGCCGTGAAGGTAACGTTCGGAAATTGACATAACGCGATACCGGTTCGTTACCGATTCAATAATTTTGTGAATTTAAATATTTTTTCGTATAAAACAAGTGTAAATATATAAGTGTAATTGAAGAAACATACAATGAAATTGAAATTATATAACATTTGTTATAAATCATGACCAATCTTAAAAAAAGAAAATTATGACGGCTGCTCTTTTTCTGTAGCCCTTTATTTCTGAACGACAAGTGTGACATTTCGCTGAGCCCGCAAAAAAAACTTTATTTATTCACCACTTGAAAACTGTGTGTGTGAAACCAAAACTTTAAACATTTAAAGTGGAATTTAATTAGTTGCTGAAAGAAAGATTTATGTGATTATGTATTCTTGGGAACGAACTAAGACAGCTATGTTGTGTTGTTGTGGTATTAGTGGATTGCGTTGCATTGGTGTCGGTCTGAAATTGTATTGCTCAAGCAAACTAACTAATTTTATTGGAAATGGCGTAAGTACTTACTTAATTGTGTTTTATTTTGGTGATGTAGGTATCTTAAAACATTATTGGAATCATGTTTTATATCTTAGTTCACAGGATGAGGTATCGCGTCGTCGCCGGGTATCGTACCAGCAGTTAGAATCTTTATGGGAGTTTTTGAACTCTCACAGAGATGTGGCTGTAGGATACAATAAAACGGCGCAGGCTCGAGAGTATTCTAAGCGGATGTGGACAACTGTGTCTCAAACTTTAAACTCTTTGGGAGAAGGAGCTACAAAGGACTGGAAAAGTTGGTCTAATGTGAGTATAAGTACTTACTATTTTAATATTACTTTAATAGACTAAACTTCGTTTTCTTTTAATAATGTAGTTTAATATTTTTACAGTATTGGGTAGACTACAAAGCGAAATTAAAAAGAAGAGTAGCAAGCATCCGTGCTGCTCAAAATCGCACCGGCGGTGGCCCTTCTGAAGCCATTCCCCTAAATGATTTAGAGAAGAAATTCCTAAGTCTACTTGGAGAAGGCTTTGGAAGTGGGATACCTAATACCCAAGTAGACCCGTTTCCAATTGTGAGTATTTTTTCATTTTGAGAATAACTTTATTGACATTGATTATTTATGTTTAGAATTTTGATGAATGTATGAATTAATTTGTTGTGAAATTTTTGTAGCAAACTCAGTCCGAACATACTGCACCTGAGGCTGGAACATCTAACTCAGAAGCTCCTCTAGTTCTTGAACACCCTCTCACCCATGAGAGTGTTCAACTAGAGGGAGAGGAAGAGCTAGCACTGCAAGACTCTGTACTAGAGCAGCCGCAGGTGCAACAGGAAGTGGCCCCACAGCAGCAACAACAGCCTGAGGAAACACGTCCTCGACAAGTGCCAAGACTGCCAAGTCGACGCAGTAGGCGACAAGCTGCTTTGAGCCAACAAATGGCCAGAGAAATGTTGGTTAACATTTCTCGGGACAGAATGTTGGCCGAGCAGCAAAATACTATGTACCTTGGCCAAATCGCAGAAGCACAGGAGAGAAATTCCCAAACATTGCAAGAAATGTTGACAAAATTAAATACAATAGCATCTGTTATTGACAAGTAAGTAAAAATATACCTACTCAAGAATTTTATTTTCATTAAAACTTTATGATACAAAAATTTGCCTTAAAATAATTAATATCTACTTACCTAACAATAATGAACTAAATAAAATTTTCTAAACAGACATAATAATTGTAAAGAAATGCCATTACTTAATCTAAAAATCTTAATTTATAGGAGCATGGGATCGAGAGGACCACAGACGGGAGACGAGGGCTCTCCTGATACTTAGCCCTTCATTGAGCTCCCTGTTATTGCTGGAGGTGGCAGAACGTGGTGGTTGTTGGTGAGTGTCATTGTCAGCTTGCCGAGATATCTCTAATAAAGCCTCTTCATTGGTTAGTACTTGTACAGGGATATTCCTACTATTGCAAATATTGTGTAATATTACACAAGCATTTACAATAAACGCTGCCACAGGAGGAGAATAATGTAATACTCTGTGTACAAGTAAACACCTGAATCTAGCCTTTAGGAGACCAATGGTCCTCTCAACCACATTTCTTGTCCTTACATGCAGATAGGTGTAATGAGCTTCTGGAGTGTCCGGACTAGTATCAGTAATTGGTGTCATCAAGTACCTTCTCAGTGGGTACCCAGAATCACCTAGAAATAATAAAAATATTACATTAACCATCATATTATATTTTGTTGTGTATATAAAATTATTTAACAATGAATACAACATACCAAGTAACCATATAGCTTCATTTCTGCTAATAACCTCCATGTGATCCTTTATGGGATGGTTTGCCCATATAAAAGAATCATGAGTAGCTCCACCAAAACTAGCATCCACACTCATGATTTGCATATCTGCATTACTAATCTAAAATTCAAATTGTTTCAGATTAATACTATGAAAATGAAGACTGAAGAAATTATATTATTGAATTATATTTTCGTTTTTCTGTAATGATTATAATAAATAGTAAACATCTTACCAACTGGACATTTAGTGAGTGATACTGTTTCCTGCAGTAATATCTCTCCTCATTTTCCTCGGGGGAAACAATTGCCACATGAGTGCAATCAATGCATCCCAAAACTCCTGGCATTTGAAACTTATTGGAGAATCTAAAAATAAATTAATTTAGATAAATATAACTTATCAAAAGTTGTTGGTGCAAGAAAATAAATTTGTAGTGTTTTTATTGCTAATAATATTTCTATTACATAATTATAAAGAGTTTAAACTAAAGTTTTATCTTTTAATTTTACCTTTATTAAGGCTGTAAGTTATGTACTCACCGTATCATGATTTCACGCCTTTCCTCAGAAGTTTGAGGAAACTTAATATATTTAGCTTGCATGTGGGGCAAGTTTAGTAAATTGGTGATCTGCTTCAACACCACTGATACAGTTGGTTGTGCGACTGAGTGTGCAGATATATCACCAACGGGGCGTTGGTATGAACCCGTTGCATAGAATGATAATGCAATTAACACCTGCAAGAACGATTTAATTTTGTATTTGAATATTCAATGTACTTGTAGACCATAACCTCAACTTAATAATATAACAAAGAATGACAATTAATTAGGCTTTATTAATAACAACCAAGGGCGTAACATTCATAAAAAAATAAATTACTAACCTTTCTTTCCAGCGACAAATCCGACGCTCTTGAGGGCCCAGCGACATGATGCGGTCTTAGTTCTTCGCATAAATTGATAACTAATTCTTTGCTCAACCTATATCGTTTAATGAAACTTATTTCATCCACATCAAAAGGGTCGCTAAAGTCCCTAAGGCGTCTTCTTTGAAGTTTTGCATCATTGTTTTTTTGTGAAGCATCATTTTCAAGAAATTCAAATATTATCAACTCGTCACTCATACTTATTTCTTATATTCTAGGTGTTTATTAACATTTACCAGTAAAAAAATGCTTTCTAATAGAAAACTTTAATAAAACAAGTCAATTAAAGTTGATCAAAGACGACGTAAACTGAATGGCTTAATTGAAACAAAAATTGACAAATAGTCAAGGCTACAAACGTCAAATTGACCGTCGTAATACGAAAATTCCAGTCAACTTCCAGTCAGAAGTCAGTCAAGTGTCACGTGACCGCTGCCTGGCTGGAATTAAGGGATCATAATACGGAAACGCAAGGCAGTTCAGTTTAAGGCGTAAACTCACTGGATTTAAGAGGTCGTAATAGGCCTGCTGGTCAGGCTATAACTCATTAATAACCTTGTTGCTTTGACTTGAAGTCCAAAATAATAACGCCCGTATTCACAAAGGATACTTGCTTTAGTGAAGCAGCTTCGCTATGCGAAGTCGAATGCATAGCGTTAAATAGAGCTCTGTGATTGGTTCGTGTGTGTCACTCAAGTATTGTCTATGAATAGGTTTTTGGGACCCTGTGCGTCCACTCGCACTGTAAGACCTCATAGTAATGTTTGTGAATACGAGTGTAAGAAATTAATGCCACTAAGTAGGACCGCTTACACTTGTATTTTTGAAGAACTTTGAACCTTATCTCTTTGGTTTAAGGGCCAACATTATAAAAAACATTGCACGGTACATGTGCAATGTTCTTGATGAATTTTTAACCTTATTAGTCAGTAGCGGAAATAATATTAAATTATTTTGAAACCTATTGTACAGACTAAAAGAATAAATAAATATCATCATCGCCATAAAGGTCAAAACATGTTGGCAGCATCCACCCACTACACATAAAAAGATACTAAAGTGAACCTTACGTTGTTCGTCCGTAGGTGGCGGACGTGTTCTTCGTAGACTACGGAGACAGCGAGTATGTGGCCGTGAACGAACTCTGCGAGCTGCGGGCCGATCTACTGCGGCTAAGGTTCCAGGTAAAACTTATTACTTATTATAAACTAGCTGACCCGGCGAACTTTGTTCCGCCTTAATGGCAATAAATAAGCAGACATTTTTTTTATTTCGAACGGGATAAAAAGTATCCTATGTCCTTCTCCTGGCTCTAAACTACCTCCCTGACAATTTTCAGCTAAATCGGTTCAGCCGTTCTTGAGTTATAAGCGAAGTAACTAACACGACTTTCTTTTATATATATAGATATTTGTTTAATAATGTAATGACTATTATTTCAGTCCGGTAGTTCAGCGCAAGACCGTAAAAATGTTTATGAAAGCCCTTCGATAGCATTTGAAACCATTATTTTGTTTCATACACACTGTATGTTGAAACTTTCTAAACTCCCAGACTGCCAGAAGCCTCCTTGTCCAATAGCTGGGTACGCCCATGTATACTATGACATTGACTATAGTCTGGTCCGGGAGCACGTAGAATTTTGTCCAATGACCCCAAGCTACCCATCCTTAATCGCTCGCGCGTAATTATGTTGCTGTCGCGCTCGCACACTCACTGCGGGCGCGCGTCCCACAGTCGCGACAGCAATATAATTACGCGCGAGCGATAAGGATGGGTAGCTTGGGGTCATTGGACAAAATTCTATGTGCTCCCGGACCAGACTATAACCAAGTTTACAAAACTGCTACACTACCTGTTGGCTACAGTTTTCTAAACTCTGATTGTTAAATAACGTTTCCACCAAAAAATCATTAAATTACAGGAGCTATAAAATGTAAATCTGTGGCAACTTAGCTGTTAGGCCCGGTTTCCACCGAAGCCGAGCGGAGAAGTGTCGGGCCGTCAAATTTTTCTATAGAATTTGACAGCGGTGGCGGCGCGGTGCGGAACGTGGAAATAATGAAATCTAATCGGTTAATAACATCCTTCTTTGCTCCGCTCCGCTTTGGAGGAAAACGGGCCTTAAAAATTTTAACATAATTCGCAGGCGATGGAGTGCTTCCTAGCGGGTGTGAAACCAGCAGGCAAGGAGGCTGACGTGGTGGGCGTGACTGCCGCCGGCGCCACCTGGGACAAGTGGCACCCGCAGGCCATCGAGCGCTTCGAAGAGCTCACGCAGGTACTAGCGACTAGTCGCACTAGTCACGGCACTAGTCGCACTAGTCANAGGAGCTCACGCAGGTACTAGTTACTAGTTGTACTAGTCACGGCACTAGTCGCACTACAGTCTAGCGGGCAAGGAGCCGACGTGTGGGCGTGACGCCGCCGGCGCCACCTGGGACAAGTGGCACCCGCAGGCCATCGAGCGCTTCGAGGAGCTCACGCAGGTACTGGCGACTAGTGGCACTAGTCACGGCACTAGTCGCACTACAGTCTAGCGGGCAAGGAGGCGACGTGGTGCGAGGAGCTCACGCAGGTACTAGCGACTAGTGGCACTAGTCACGGAACTGTAGATCTAGCGCGCTTAACTCAGCCAGTCCCTGAGGTATGGGAGCGTACGCGCCACTAGTTGCACTATTCACAAAATTATACAGGGTGGAAACGATAAGTGATCTCAATCGATTATTTCCAAACTACACAAGATGTCGAAAAACTGGTTACTGATCCTGAAAGTGCTTCACGAGCTCTTTCTACCGGTATCAGTAATTGGTTACAGAATTAACTGGATCTCTCCGAAAATTCAATGTTTTCAGCCTCCATACTAAATGTATGCCAGCCACAGAATATTAAGTGTTATTTTTTTTAATTACATAATAAACACTTAAAATGAACTCGTGAATTGCATTCTTATTTCAAATTATTAATGGAAAACATTGGTTCTAAGCTTTACTTGCTATAATATTATCAAGACATGAGTGCCATGACTGTGGCGGTACTAAATGTATGGAAGTTGGAAACATTGAAATTTCGGATAGATCCAGTTTATTTTGTAACTTATTATTGGTATTGTTGGATAGAGCTCGTAAAGCACTTTCAGGATCAGTAACTAGTGTTTGGATATCTTGTATGGTTTTTAATATTAAGTGGTTTTACTAAATGTATGGAAGCTGGAAATATTGAATTTTCGGTTAAATCCAATTTATTTTGAAAACTATTATTGGTACCGTTGGATAGAGCTAATGAAGCACTTTCAGATTCAGTAACCAGTTTTTGGATATCTTGTATAGTTTAGAAATAATCGAGTGAGATCACTTATCGTTTCCACCCTGTAGATCTATGGGTGCTTTTGATATTTATAACGTGACAAAGCATACAAATCGGAAGTCTCGCAGACCTTGACGTAGTAACAAAACCTTAGGCACTGACTGATTTAAACGCTAGAAGTATATTAGTCGCACCAATTATCCGACTTACCCAACCAAAGTGACCACCACTAGTCACTCTAATACAAGAAATCCACTACTAGTTGCACTATTGCACCAACTCAAATACTTGCCACTAGTTGCACTAGTTAGATCCATTATCGCCGCATAACATAACATTATTCGCCGTTATTTTATAGTTGCATGCTAAAGTTTATTGGTGAAATCAATGCTATTTTTTATTGTTTATTGCAACCCAGGAGAAGAAAATAAGGGTAAGAATGCACCATTTTCTTAGTAAACTACATACATCAGTCTACAACATTTTACATACCAATGCATAAGTAACTAGTTGCACTACCCAACTCAATGCATGCCACTAGTAGCATTAGTAAGACTAATTAATCGCTGCATATGACTTAAGCCTGGTCGAAGAAAAGAATTTCGTCCAATGACCCCAATCTACCCATCCTTATCGCTCGCGCGTAATTATATTGCTGTCGTGACTGTGCGCCGGGCGGCCGCAGTGAGTGTGCGAGCTCGATAGCAACATAATTACGCGCGAGCGATAAGGATGGGTAGCTTGGGGTCATTGGACGAAATTCTACGTGCTCGGCGACCGGACTATAGTTGACTAGCGCCATAAATAGCGTGACTAGTTCTAGCAGGCATACGGAATAAAATATAACAATAACAACTTGAATTTCATTGACCATAATTGATTTATGTAACCAGGTGGCGCGATGGAAATCCTTGGTGTCTCGAACGTGTACTTACAAGAAGACTGCCACAGCTGAAGGAGAGAAAGAGAAGGAGATACCTGGGATCAAGCTTTATGACGTCACTGATGGTAAGTTATTTCATTTCACTTTTAGTAGTAGAAAGTTTAGATCCTGAAAAGATGGGAATAATTATTATTTATAGTGCAGTTCTTGATTTATTTATAAGCTGTAGTTTCTAGTTGTACTTGACTTGTTTTAGTCTTTAAGCTGTAGGAGTTTCAGTGGTGTAATAATAGTCTCGTAAATTATTGGACCTAAAATGAAAAGTGGGAATAGTCCCGTAAATTGTTGAATCTAAGGCCCAGAACAGACGGTGAAACGCAACTGCAACGAAACTGTAACTGCTAGTTACTTTTGAGTTGCATCTAAGTTTCTGCCATAGCGTCCGTTGAGACACATGACGCGACCAGTTTAAAAGTTTCAAACTGGTCGCGTTTCTAACTGAACAGGAGTTTCACAGGCGTAAATGAGAAATGAAAAAAGGGGAGAACAGTCCCGTACCTGCATTTTTCATACAGAACACTAACATAACTTTTCTCCTTCCTCCAGAGGGCGAGATAGACATCGGCGCGGTTCTTGTCGCGGAGGGCTGGGCGGTGGAGGGCGCCGCGCCCGCGCCCCGCGCGTCACACACCCCGCAAACGCCCTTCGGGGACCTAGGGAACTCCAGGTATAAACTACATATTTTTATCTTTATTTGGTAGTCGCCAAGTTGAGCGTTTGACCACAGAATAATAATAAGTACTACGTACAGAAGTTTTACTTCGCGAAGGTATTTAAAAAAATGTATGCTCAATGTCATTAACAATATGGTGTAATTTAGCCTGTCTCAAGAGTCAAGCACCATTTTGTTGACAAACGTCAGTGATCGGCACTGCGCCGAAGCTATAGGGCTGACTTCGGTAAAATGATGTGACGTGAGGTGCCAAACTGCGAAAAATGGCGGAGGAAATACATGATTTAGCATGAATTATCCAGAATTATCATGAATAATATTAACTACTTATTTACCTCTCAGTGTCTTGAGGCAACTTAAAAAAGTACATTTTGTGTTTTTATTATTATTTAGGCATTTAAATACTGCACAGTTTTTAGTACACCATTTTCTTTATTTACTTCCATCATACACAAGATTACGCGTGCGTGAATCAATGTTCGTGAGTATGTGAGGCCTTGTTGAATAGTATCCTGTAGGTGGGCCATCGTGCGTGTTTTGTTTTCGATGTAAACTCGCGGAGATGAACAGGCCTGGTTTGACGCACACCGCGAATAGCGTTTAATAGGAAACAATAGCCAATAATAATAATAAGCATTTACCTTACCGTATCGAATTAAAATGAATTGAAAAAAGTTTAATTTAAATGGTCAATTATTTTAAACTGTATGCAAATGAAATAAGATTCAAAAGCAGTCTTCTGAAGTTTACTCCTCTTTTGTTCCTCTGACTTATTTATTACGTGACTTGCAAAAAACGTCTTTTTAGTTGAGTTATTGAAGATCATGCTGTGAGATAATCCTGTAACTTTGTTCTTTTATACAGGGTACTGGGCATGTTGAATCAAGTCGGCCCGCGGTCGTCGTCGCTCCCCAAAGATCACAAGGACGACGGCACCGAACAGGAAAAGGCGGCTAAAGACAAACTAAACTGTAAGAATATTGATAGAATGATTCAGTTGTATATTTTTTTAGGTAGTTTATTCGAAAGGGTTTAAAAGACCATACTACTTATAGTTCTTGCCTTATGGTCTTATTGTGGACAGTAGTAACTTTATGGAGTTAAAAACATTTTCAAAAAATTATACGTCACCAGCAAAAAGATACTAATTTAATTACTTGCCCCAATATATGTCACAGTTTTATGTTATGTTTCAATTTCTTGATGCAATCAAAATTAAGGTTTGTCAGGTTGCTGTCCTAGTGATCTTTGGCGTTATTGAAATGCTTCATAATGTTTTTATTTCACTTCAAAATCGTCTCAATTTTCCCCAGAAAACGACAAGCTAACATCATCGATATCACTCGCGTCCGGCCTCGAGAAAACCAGCCCTAAAGCGGTGTCAAACTTCGACCTGACCTACCCAGATATCAAGCCGAAACCCGTCAACGGTTCCCATGAAGAATTCCTGCAAACTGAGCGTGTATCCGAGATTAATAACTCTACGGACACTTTAGTACCACAAACGCAGGCGCAGAAAACCGGTGATGACTTCAAGGCGAATATGAACAGAATAGATTCCCACCATAATAACTTAGAAGCACTGGGCAGGCAAGAGGCGCATAAATCGTGAAGCAAGTTAAGTAAGTCCTCCTTTTGTGATGTGAACAGATCGTCTGATAGAAAATGGTCTGAAAAACTTTACGATGACTTAGTTTTTCTTAAAGTAAACACGGATTGAATCAAATAAAAATTAAATAATTTTTCAGCTACTCCTTTTTAATTCTTTTTGACTATTACATATTTTGGATTTGTTTGTTTAATTCGTGTCTATTGACAATAAACGTACAAGTTTCAAAGTACGAATCTGCCGTCCAAAGAATTTAAATTAAGATGCAATCGTAATGCAATTTAGGCTTATTAAAGCTTTGGGCGCGAAAGTTGTTTTAGAATTTCTAATCGATTAGGTTTGTGATAAAAAATGTGACACGACTGAATGGAAGGGTATGAGGACATCTCGTTTGATTATACTAATTACTAAAGTATATCAGTATTGGCGTGGCGTGTCGTATGTTGGAAGTGTGTCTACGGCCTAACGTTTTGACCACTGCACAGTGCACTTTATACACCTAAAAATATTTTCTATCCCACGTTCTGTTAGAATTTATGACCTCGATTTGTAATTTCCTCAGCTTTAAATAAATAGGTGTAAGGAAAAAATATCGTTACGAATCTTTTTGTCTATGGACACGCCATAGACTGTAATAGTCTTGTTTGATTCATCTTTTGTACGTTCCTACAAGTTTATTGTAACTACAAAATGTTTTGAATTTCGCAACCTTAACAAGTGTATTCGTGAATGTGTATTTATTAGGCATTTTACCTTTCTAGTATTTGTGTTTTATTCATTAGAAATTTCGTTATTTCTACTCATTTAATGGCAGTCTATTTACATTGAATAGAATCGCTCATTCCTTCATTTTATGTTCCTTCTCGACTTCGAAAAGGCAGTGTTAATGCCCGCTGATATCGGTTCTTTTCTAACCATAGAAATTAGACGAAGACCGACGTATTGGTGACGTCATTATGCTGTAATATGTAGTTTTGTCACGTGATTTTTCCTATTCATTTAGTGTGCTCCATATGTAAATTAAGTTAGCTTTTTAGTCTTAATTCGTTAATTATTTTGAATCAGTAAAGTACTGATAAGTGACGTCATAACCTACTGTTTTTCACGCGAAATCTGTAGAAATAGAATATCAAGTTCTAGTGAATTTACACTGTAAGACAATATTAACTGATACAACTGTCTGTGATTGTCTAACAATATTTTACGGGGTGAAAATTCTCTTAGTGAAGCCTGAAACTACGCGTTCTCCAAAATATTCGTTCGTTCGTTCAAATATTTTTTATTTAAAAGTTAAAGACACAAAAAATATAATTGCAGGATTTTGATATGTAGTAAGCTTTACATTTTTAAAGTTTAGCAATACCACTGCTTCTGTTTGTATAGAAAGAGGCGGTTCATTGAAATGAAAAAAACAAATCTTGATGTGACTTTTGACCTTTAATAAACGGTAACTTATAATGTAGAATGATACATGAATAATTCGGCTTCGTTAAGATTTATTTTACACTCTTTATATTCGAAGGCATAGCATTGCTTTAGTAGTGCTCGGTATTACTTTACTAACAGCATTTGTAGGCATAGTATCATGCTTCGAAATAGTGTGTATCTATATATATAAAAATGAAACCCGTTTCGCGTTGTCACGGCATCACGTGTGAACGGCTGAACCGATTTCGATAATTCTTTTTTTTAAATGTTTGTGGAAGTCCAAGGATGGTTCTTACGGAAAAAAATATTAAGAAAATCTCTACGCTAAGGCGGTACGAAGTTCGCCGGGTCAGCTAGTTTTGTATAAAAACAGACCAAGGTAGAACAATTATAGAATACTGTATCTATAACATAACCCTTGATGTCTTTCTGTAGGCTCATATACAATTAGTATAATAAATGTTGCCTTATATTTGTAAAAAATATTTTCTGCATATATTATAAATGCAATAATATGTGTATTCTTACTTATTTTCTGTGGGAAATTTTAGCATTTTGCAAAATGCGAATTGATACATAATGATTTATGTAGAAGGAGATATAGGTTAAATAAAACAAACCTACAATGGTTCTGTTTTCATAACTGTTGTGTTTAGTTTACATTCTTGTTGTTAGTTGGTTCGTTATTTACATTTTTACTTTGATCGTAGATGGATATGTATAATGTAAACAATTTTAAGTACACTCATATTATTGTTCACATTTTGTTAAGTATCGCGTGGATACTACGTATTCTTAAATACATTACATATTAAAATACATATTATACATCGGCATTGCTTTGAAATCACCTCTTTAAATTCTATTTTCTTAATCTGCTTTGTATTTTACTTTCTAAAACAAATGTCGGGTTTATTAAAGGTGCTATCAACATAAAAGTACATAAAACGTACGTTTATTTTATTATAATTTTTTACTATCTTTTAGGAACAAGTATAAAACTTCTTTCATATCGTCAATTAATTTCAAGCATGCTATGGTAAAGATTTATACCTACTTATGAAAAGAATCTCGGTTCTCAGTTGTCAATTACTAAGTATTTTACAGTGTGATCTGTTTATTGTATTCCCATACTACTTCTTCTATACATACTATTGTTAGAAAAACATGTCTTATTGTACCCAAGCGTATCATTGCGTATCATGTAATATTTTACGTGTACATTTTAGTAATATTATGTGCTATTGGTGCCATACCTACCAGTACAAATGTTTTATTTCAAAGTATTTTGTCGAGTTAAATTATTTAGTTGTAAGTTTTTTTCCTGGTAACTTTGCTGTTTTCTACGTCATATGTTAATAACACACTCGAATAATATTTTTTTATTATTGCAGTGAAGTTTGTAATAATTTTATAATGTTGTACTTAGAATAAATGTTTAATTTGATAATCTGAATCTTTTATTGCACAAATACCTAAGTATTTCCATTAATAAAATCTATACTAATCTATACTAATATTATAAATGCGAAAGTAACCCTGTCTGTCTGTCGCGCTTTCACGCCTAAACCACCGAACCGATTTTGATGAAATTTGGGCATTTGAGTCCCGAGAAAGGACATAGGATAGTTTTTATCCCGTTTTTTGAAACAGGATAAAGTTTTTCTGTGATAGACAAAATTCTACGCGGGCGAAGCCGCGGACAAAAAGCTAGTCTTAAATAATATTTTGTAACGCGAGAGACTCCATTTAAGTAATCACCTCCAAAATACTTATTTTCCCATATAATAAAACATGTACCTCGTTAGTGATGGAAGAATCCATGTTCTTTTGTATTCAAAACAATACTTTAAAGATGACGAAATGATTACGGGGTATTGTTACATTTTCTCAGTACATTAAAACAATTACACCGTTTAGGAAAGCATACCGGACTTTCGACGAGCTGATTCGCGGGTGATCAATGTAAACAGTATTGTCGACGGTGAAAAGTACACGAAGCGACATAAAGTCTGTGCTATTTGTGGCATTAGTTGTGGTAACACCATAATAATATGTCAGAAGTGGAAATGGATCAGAGCCGTGTAGCATTCCCGTTCTGCTCAAATTGCCCAAATCCAGAATGTGTTATGTTATATTCTGGCAAAAAGACAAAAAATTACGAATGCTTTTGTGCACACACGGAAACGTGCACCGGATAAGAATGTAAATATTTATCATCATTACTTCAACCAATGGCAGCTAGAGCATATTATTGTTGGACTTAAGCCCACCAAGAAGAAAAGAAAAAGGCATGATGGTTTCCACAATACTTTTGCTAACACGATGTCCATTGGAGAACCCGTATCTGTACCTTTCTAGTACCGAACCCAAGACCTTTCGCATGCCGGCGACTAATCTGTCCGCTGAGCTGCTAATTTTAAAGAATAAAACATATTTTGAGATGCATTTCTTATATATGCAAAAAGAGTCATAACAAACATGGGTTATCTAACATTATGGTAAATAATTATGTCGCTGACTGTACCAACAGTGCGTCACAGAAAGTCGCACAAAACGTGAACTCGGAACAAATTATATCCATTTGCGTTTTGAAACGGTTTCGAGCAACACGGTCGTTACTATGAAGCCATAATTCACTTTGGTGTAAGTCATAAGAAAAATCACATGTATTTTGTTAATAGTATTTCTATTTTGATAAATATACGCGAAATTTCACACCCTTGTAAATCTCAAACATACCGTTTTGCGTAATATTGATCAAGATCTCTCCTCCATGTTTATAACTTTGTCTTAATTGTTACATAATTTAATCATCATCGCTTCAGCAAAAATGGTTTTATGGTTGCATTATGCCACATAAATAAATGATATTTCTATACCAAATTAAAATAAAAAGATCTTAACCAACTTACTTAATTAAAATATTTCTAATGCCCTAGTTAGTAAACCCAATTCTGTATCTGTTCTACAAAACTATCCCAAAAACTAAGAGAAATAGAGACAAAAATATTACTGAAATAGTATTGAGAAGGCTGCGTTACATTACTGAAAGATCAGAAATAATCAGTGATTATTTTTTACTCATTGCCGTCTGTCAATTGCGCCTCAATATCGCAACGACTTGTTCCGAGACGAATTATTGCAATCGAAAGTGTTTTGCAGATTTACGCATAAAACAATTACCTCAGATCTGGTTCATAATCGTGGTCTATGGGATACCAATGGCTTCCTCATTACTGCCGGCCGTTAGATAACTGCTGCAGTTAGCGATCTTGTATTATTAGTAAGCGTTTTAAACATGGTTATAATGAGTTGCATGCTTTGAAATGAGCTATGCTTGGAGTGTAATCTATACCTTTGAGGCAGGGATGTTACGGATATCCGTAGCCGTAACCGAAACCGATTCAAAGTTTTGGATAAAGGCGGAGTCTAAATCTTAATATTTTTAGTATTGTTACTTGTATGGCATCCCCTGGCACCATTCTGATATAGCCGCCTGTTTTACCTTTATAATAGGTAGGTCATAATGTTATAGTCACGTGCTAGGTATTATCACTATGCGGTTTAGTTATTACGCAAATAGCGAACAGATAAATCTGTGCTTTATTTAATTTATACATATTATTGATACTGACTATGAGAATGGCTATGTGGGTCGCGCAGCACCTTGCTATTGTATTTTACCTTTTTAAAATTCTAATATCCGTAACCGAAATTGTCCGAAACTTTCGGATAATCCGAAATGATTTGCTATCCGTAACCGTAACCGAAACCGGTATAAAAATATTCTAATATCCGTTACCGTATCCATAACCGAAACTTCATATCCATAACATCCCTGCTTCGAAGCCTCAAGAACGAGAAAAATCAAATAGCTTACATTACTGACAAGCTAAATTGGCAGTAATGTATTTTCATACTGCCATTACCTATGGCATTACGATTGTATTATTTTTATAATCAGTGGAGTAATTTTATTTAAAATGTTGCGTGAATTAAGTTGCGTAAAGCTTTACAATAATTTTAATTAGTTTCGTAAATTCATTACTTCGTAATACTTTACTTTATTTGTTGCTGTGGAAATCAGTTTATGAGAATAAGATAAGATATTATAGCCGAGGACAGTGTATTTGTCTAGACTCCAGATAAAAATGGACAAACCGCTTTGATCTAAAGACATCGTTTTCAGCGTAGGATTTGTTAAAAACACATTGAACTTTATAGATATTATACGAATAGTTCTAATTATTGGACCTAACAAGCTGTTTTATGAGCAACTTATATCCTTCCTCAAACCTTTTGTCAGCCTTTGTTCGCATAGTAGGCAAGTTTCCTTTCAGTTTGCGTTTAGAGAGTGCCTCATCGACTAGGGATAGACTTGCTGCCTTCGAATAATGAAGGCTTTCTGGTTTGCCGGGCCCGAGACTTTCTATAGGAAATCTAGATATAGGTGATACGCCGGCTAGGCTAGAAACGTGGCTGGATAGGTTGCGAAAGTGCCACTGGGTTGGGTGTAACTCGATTTGGAATAAATAGGTGAAATACATATGTACTAATACTGCTTATCTGGATGTAGAGTCATGCCTGCCCTTGGTTTATTCAGTAGGTACGTATACGAGACTAAGTAGGTACATTACTTATCAAAATAAGTGGTACAGATGGTTAATTATGAAATGTAACACTTTTGTATTCTGTATTTTTGGACAGTATTGTGTCCTAAATAAACAATTTTGTTTGTGCATTAATGAACTAGAAAATTAAAAACTGTGCTGAGAGGATTTTATTTCAAAAATACCTGTCTCTAATTGTTGCAATGTCTATGGTAATAGTTAAACAGAACAAAAGTTATGCAACAAAAAATCTGAAAAAATATTTAATTACAACTACTTCTAGATTATTTAACGGTTCATAACCATAAAAAATTGTTGATAAAAGCAGCGAATGACGCTGATTTGCATTTTGGTGTGGCAATTGGCGAATTCCAATGAATGCGCCGATTATTGCGGTTACCTAACATGGCTATTGGAGCTTGAATGCTGAAACAAAAACACCTCTCGTCTCTTAGTCGTGAATTTCGAAGTGCCAGTGCCAACTGCTGAGCATTGAATCTTAATCTTATTCATATAAAACCCACGAACCATCCTTCCACAACAATAACTACACTCGTCGTCAAATAAATCGCACCTCCCGCGACAAGCACTTTTAAACGTATGCATCCCCACTTCCCACCAATATTGGCACTACTTAAAAGCCTAGTTCTAAACTTGATTTCATTATAGGAATGATTTTTACCCCAAAAATGTGTCTTTAGAAGGATCCAGAGTCCCTTCTTCAAAAAATAGGTAGTTACGCTTGAGCCAACTTTTATGGCTATAAAACTGTTAAGTTGGGATTAATCGCTATCCATCGGTTAAAGAGGACACGTGAGATCATTATTTGGTTTTATTACCATAAAAAATGGTCTAATTGATCCCAGAGGTGAGCCCAAAGTGAGGTCTTTTTTCAAGTCACATTTATGGTATATGTTAATCATTTATTAAGAAATTGAATGTATTTTTCTTTAAGGATATTTATTGGGCTTTCAAATAACACCAATATTGTTGGGGTACCATGATTGTGTCAGAAGAAAATCTTTAAAGTTCGCGTCGCGGAAGGTGCGATTTATTTGATGTTGAGTATATATGTATATCCAAACGAAATCTCTAACACCCAATTTACATAATCAATCTTCGATCCTAAGATTAAACTCAATCTTAAATCAACCTATCTGGAGATCGGTCTCCTACTTGCGTCCAAATAATATGTCAAAAGTAAGTATGTAATCATTCTAGTCTAGCAGCTAGATTAGTCTTGACTAGCTAGACTCTATCTAGAAACCTAGCTAATAAATGTATGGAATGGATACAGGCACAGCCAATTGCATGGACGAAGGAGAAAAACCTTACAAGTAAGTACATAATGCAGTTTCTTTTGCCACTTCTCAGCACCAGCCCATAATATGTTGTCCCGAAGTGGTGGTAAGGCATGCTATTTGTTACATGTATAAGCGCCCTGGAAAGGGCCTATGTTCGGAATAATTTGTTTTGATTTGTCATTTTTGTCATAACACTACTCGGTACGCGAAAATCCAAAAAACCTGCATCATTTCCCCATCATAATCTGTATCGACTACCACGTTGTGTAAGTAGTTGGTATGCATCCCGCGCGTGCGCTTGGCGACCGTTGCGTTGCTGATACTGGCGATATCACATGTCAGGTGTTACGCGCACGTTAGATTGCTACACGCCATAAAAATGAGAAACTTCATCGAGGATCTAAGATACGTGTATATGGTCCGATTATGAAACGATAGCTCATAACTTCTCAAAATTTAATCTCAAGTAGACCTTTGATTGATAATTAAAATGGGACAGCGAGTGAGTTCGACGGAATAAAGTTTTGTGTGCAAAAACTCAAAGCCTCTACATTCTATCTTGTAATATTCAAACGTGACTTGATTTGTTACCTATTGTGCTCTGAGACCTAAAGATAAGTTAATTAGGTATTTAGTTTTAGGTTCTGTTAAAAGTATCTTTCCAGACTCTATGAATAATAATAATTTCGGTATGCCCATCCCTGTTTAATAGGTACTACCTACTCCAATCGTACGTAGCTACCTAATTTATGTAATAGTTTAATTTGTTTTGCATCAATCATTAACTTAGATATATGTGTTAAAGACAATTTCAGGCCTTAGCTTTAACGAAGAATTTCTTAGAATCTCTCAAATCTCGTTTTTCAGCTATGAATGAGATAATATGATTCGATCAGTGACGCAACACTAGTGAAGTGCAGTGCATCGTGACCTTGGCGCGAACCTGATTCACACACTGTCAACACAACACTTATGTCTCACGGGTCTCATTGCAAAACTCATTCATAGATTGTTATAAAATTTATAGTGTTGTTGATTTGTGTATTATGATGTACTAGCTTTTGCCCGCGACTTCACCCGCGTGAATTTAGTTTGTCACAGATCGTCATAAATTATAGCCTATATGTTATTCTGGGTTATAAACCATAATACTGTAAAGTTTCATCTAAATCCTTTCCGTAGTGTTTGCGTGAAAGAGTAACAAACATGTTCACATCCAGACATCCAGACATCCATACTAACTTTCGCATTTATAATATTAGTAGAATTAAGGTCGGGATTTCTCACAATAATGAAATAAAACAGTAGGTTGTTCCGAACAATTAAGTTTTTAATACAGGTCGAAGGATTAAGCAACTAAATACGATATTATCCATAACCGCATAAAAACATTTTTCAACCAATAAATTAATACATATTAGGATAAATATTTTAGTTACCTGTTGTGGTTTAGACTAGTTATACATATTAATCATTCTGGAGTAAAGAAACGATGAAAAAAAGGAAAATGTAGACACCCACATTGAATCTCTGATAAACACCATAGGTATAAAAACTTTATATTTTACATACATATATTTTATTACTAGCTCTCCGCCCGCGGCTTCGCCCGCGTGGAATTTTGTCTGTCACAGAAGAACCTTATCGCGCGCGTCCCTGTTTCAAAAACCGGGATAAAAACTATCCTGTGTCCTTTTCCGGTACTCCAACTATCTCTATGCCAAATTTCATCAAAATCGTTTCAGTGGTTTAGGCGTGAAAGCGTGACAGAGAGACAGACAGACAGACAGACATACAGACGGACAGACAGACAGACAGAGTTACTTTCGCATTTATAATTAATATTATACTAATGTATAGATTTATTTTCTCATCTTATCCTAAAACATAAAAACTATGTCAAAAAACAAATTCAGATGAAGAAATTTAGAAAACTCCATAGGTGCTACGAGACTACGGCGTAGATTTGTAGTTAGTACAAAAAGACATCAACGCACCACGCACAAAATTATGAACTAATATTATTGAATTTATTATGACAATAATTTAAATTATTATAACCATTCTTTATAAATATTTGTCCCAGTTTAAGTTTAATAATGCAAATGCCGTGCACAAGTTGACCTTGATATTTGTCACTTGATTTTACAAGTTTAAGTAGGTAGGTTTACCTTTTATAAGGCTAAAGTTGATTTGCTGTTGTTTTCCGCATATTAAACTGCTCTCGTATCCTTCTGTTGAGTTAAATTCATTGAATAACCTTGAACAATTTCGTAGAGACTTTTTTGGGACTGTCCAAAATGAGATTTTAAATTCACAGGTAAATTATGTTAGCTATTACTACATATTATAAAACAAAGTCATTTTCCTGTCTGTCCCTCTGTATGCTTAGATCTTTAAAACTACGCAACGGATTTTGCCAATTGTACCTAAAACATAAAGGACATTAATATTAGAAGTGGTTTTTCTTCATCACGGGACTATTCCCACCTCTCGTTCCCACCACTGCAACTCCTGTGTAGCCAGGATCTACAGCTTGACCGTCACAAAAACCCAACCAATGAAGATCAAGTTTGTCCCGGAGTAAGTTAAACTGTCATTGGACCCGCAACGAAATTAATCAGAAGAACATAGGAGGAGTTCGAAATAAAGGTTCGACTTCCCTCCATTGCAAAGCGGATGACAGGTTATTTTCCCCCAAATAATAATTTCCCATGCACTGTGTAGGTACGTCAAAGCACTGCTTACCATGGCTCACCACCACATCATATTATTGTAATAGCATGGCGCCACAACCTGGGAAATTAATGGTGTTCTCACGATTCATGACTTAGTTAAAACCACAAAATACTAGTACAAGTAATATTAGGACTTTGGTAATGATAACCTACTATACTAACTAGTCTATTGAGTTAGCTGACTGGGACAATGTATACTAATATTATAAAGCTGAAGAGTTTGTTTGTTTGTTTACTTGAACGCGCTAATCTCCGGAACTACTGATCCGATTTGAAAAATTCTTTCAGTGTTAGATAGCCCATTTATCGAGGAAGGCTATAGTCTATACAACATCACGCTACGATCAATAGGAGCAGAGCAACAATGAAAAATGTTGCGAAACCGGGTTTTCCGCGTACGAAGTCGCGGGCACAGCTAGTGTACTAATAATCCTGTCGCAGTCGTCGGGTAAAAAGGCTTCATATGGCAATAGTTGAACTAAAGATTAATTACTTTTTCTTTTAGAGTTATTTTGCATGAGCTTGTTTGGATTTCACCCCAAACAAAAATGTGCGTTATACGATATCTTTCTGCGATCACCAGTAAACGTTTATTAGCTTTATAAATCAAGGTAAGGACAAAGAACAGAAAAAGTCCTTTCATAACTCAACTCCCATTTATTAATTATATTAATTTAATAGCCATTAAAATACTATCGTAATTGGACCAGCTTTTAACCCGGATCTCTGTTGCCATAAAAAAAATATCCTTCTACTTGAGAGAAGAAAGAAATAAAAGCTGTTACGAAGGACGCAACCTGACTCTACCGCCTGCCACATGGCACCTCATGGCAGATGCAGTTTATGGAACATTACAAACGCGGTATTTTCTCCCGATTTCTCGACCACGCCCGGGGGTGAAACGGGCACCTTTGTTTACCTTTTAAAGGCAGCGATAAGACATGGTAGGGCGAAGGTGCAGTAACTCCAGTGTGCGGAATCGAAACACAATGAATGAACAACCTCCGATCTGAATACATAATTAATATTTGTTGCAAAATAGAAAGATGTCACAGTGCTTTTACCTTTATGTGTAATTGTGGTAACAAACATGCACTACACGTGGTCATATAACAAACGCCTAAATAACCTTAAGAGATCGGCCACAAGGTGTTACTAAACAGTTTAAAATAATATCATTAAATTAGGTAAATTCTTTTCATTATAAACCTAATTCCTTGCTACGAAAGTTACGTAAAGTTTTCAATTCAAAACAAATGCAAATTAGCATAAACAATAGTTATTGCAGCACCCCATAACAAAATGATTAATACAAGTTTCAGTATTCCTTTAGCGTTTTTAGATACTTTCCTAGTTCCTCTAAGATTCCCTAATGTATGTATTTGTATGCACAAACCATGTAACCCTACTGTTCCTAAGCTGCGTTCATGGCGCCCGTAAAAAAGTGGATCATGTTGGACCGGACCAAGTAGAAAGTGAAACTGCTTTGTCGAGAGGTTACTATAAAAATTGTTGCGGGCTCTATAGCGAGCTCAGTCGACGCGTGCGCGCCAAAAGACCCGTTGCCAGTGTTACCAGTGCTGCCCCCACTGGAAAGACAATGGTCAGTCTTCAAAGTGAATTTTCACTTTCATTGTTTGTTTTAATTAATAAGTCATCGGCTTCGATGTAGTGCTAACATAGTGTTCTTCTTAGTGCTATCAAAAACTGTTCTATCCCTATCACTTCTTCTATATGCACTTCACCTATCCTATGTTCATTAATACCTTGGTCTATCACATGGAAAAGTAAGTAACTGCACTCAAAACTTATTAACCACTTCTGTCTAATTACTAATTTATCAGTTGCGCTTATCTTTGTAGAGTAAATAGAGCATAACAAAAACACAAGGCCAGTAGGTACATTACACAATTTAATTCACGCCATTGTTAAAATAATACTGTTAACGCTGCATAGATTTTTTCACATAGATTGATATCAGGTTGCCACCATACTGTTACCAAATATTTTGTTTCGTAACAGACAAAATTCCAATTTAGTTTTAATTAACATTCAAGATTTACCAACGTGCAGTAACGTTTAAGTATTAGCATTGCAGTTTTTTGTTTTCATAACATCTGTATTTTGCAATAAAATATATTTATATAAAACTTCAAGCAGTTTCTGTAGAGTAAACTGCATTCATACTTAGGTATATTAATTAAACTACAATTTCAGTAGCATTTGAACTGAAAATTAGATTATTATAGTTATTGCTAAAAATCCTTTTGTTTGTATAAGCTTTTCGTAAGTTTCTTAAGATAATGTAAAAAAGCTTCCTAAGAAAATTATGTTCCATGAATCTAGTTTACTGTAGCCTCAAACACGTGTGTTTATTTTACAAATTAGGATAAAGTCAAATACAAACACACTACTTACTTAAAATATAAAATCAATTTAAAGATAATCTTACTTTGGATTATTTTGTACACGAGATCGATATGTTACGGCTAAAGATAGTTGTGAACATAAACTTAAGATTAGCCGGCTAAACTTAAGTTTATCTTCGAGAAGCAGCTAAAGTTCGATAACATGTTAGTTTGCGTCGTGATATTCCATCTTTAGCCGGCTAATGTGCACATTAGCCAAAACGAAACGGCTAAAAATGTATTCGATGGGCGCGCCAGGCCGGCGGAGGGCTTGAGGGGGCGGTGGGGAGACAACGCGCGCGCAGTTTTGTTTTGTAATTTTAAATACCTACAGAAGATTCTGTAATGACCAAATGGTTCCTTATAATTTTATTTTAATGATTAGGTAGATATTGTTTTAAGTAATTAATATTTTGTTATTGTAATAATTGTAATTTTAAATACCTACATATGCACATAAAAGTAAGTTTTCGTGTCAAAATAGTAAACATTATTACATTGTTTCCTTTTCCATTTACTTCTACATTTTTAGCCAAGGGCCTGCGGTTACACTTAAGTTTAGCCGGCTAAAGATAGAAGAAACTAACATTAACACCTCGTCGAAGATAATCTTAAGTTTAGCCGGCTAATCTTAAGTTTATGTTCACACCGATCTTTAGCCGTAACAGATACAAAACGAAAATGTAAAATATTTGCACCCCATCTACACTCGGCATCAAATAAATCGCACCTCCCGCGACAAGCACTTATCAAACGTATACATCCCCACTTCCCACCAACATTGGTACCATTTGAAAGCCTAGTTCTAAACTTCATTTCATTAAAGGAAAGGTTTTTACCCCAAAAATGTGTCTTTACAAGGATCCAGAGACACTTCTTCAAAAAATAGGTAGTTACGCCATAGCCATTTTTTATTACTATAAAACTGTTAAGTTGGGATTAATCGCTATCCATCTGTTAAAGAGGACACATGAGATCTTTATTTGGTTTTATAACCATAAAAATTGGTCTAATTGATCCCAGAGGTGAGCCCAAAGTGAGGTCTATTTTCAAGTCACATTTATGGTATATGTTAATCATTTATTTAGAAATGAAATGTATTTTTCTTTAAGGATATTTATTGAGCTTTCAAATAACACCAATATTGTTGGGGTACCTACCATGATTGTGTCAGAAGAAAATCTTTAAAGTTCGCGTCGCGGAAGGTGTGGTTTATTTGATGTTGAGTGTATATTGAAATGTATTCTATTAATTGAACAATAAAGGAACTGTGTCCGTAACAATTAGCATTCAAATTAGTTACTACATTTCAGGTAAGTAATTAGATAGGTATATCCGATTGCAATCTAACGCTACAACACTGTTACAAATAAAATTAATTATGAATGAACGACTTTATTTAGAACAGAAAACGTTTGCCAAGGACTTTTGTAATAAGTAGGTATAATACTAAGGTCGAAGGCAATAAATACATTATTTTATTAATTGAATTAGAATTTGATCTAGTTTTATTAAGTGCAGTAGGTACTTAAACACGTGCGCAAAAAGAAACGGTTTTGTAATAGGAGCAACTAAAGACGATTATAACTATCATGATTTAAAAATAATTTATACTTTAAAAACTTTTTGCTAATCCAAATAGGCTTGTATTACGAATGACTCTATATTTTAAGCACTAAACCCTAACTAATCAGCATATAATAGACCCCGGTTAAATCCTGTAGGTAGTACAAAAAATCCCTTACTGAAAAAAACACCATTTTAAACAATCATTGCAGCGAAAACGAAAACCTGTTATTAAATCAATTAAACTGCCCACTGGCATAATCGAGGCGCCCCCATTTCATTTGTCCAGCAACCTTGGACCGCCCACGGAAATGTCACACCGGGTCCTGTCGCATAAGCGTGGCATTGGGACCTTTCACCGGCCGAAGGCAAGCTGGACCACATTGTTAAGGCAATAACGTAAATTGCGTGTACTTTATTGCTACTGTTAACACTTGACCGTAATGGCTCATTGTTGAACTGACTCAGGTTTATTGTTGAAATTATCATATTTAATAAATTAAGTATTTGTGGATAAAAAACGTAGAATGTTACCGAAGTTAGTTAGCCTAAGAAATTTTCCACAAAAAGTCGAATCAAATATTACTTAAGTATCATGCTAAAGCAAAAGACACAAAAGAAATAAAAATAGCACCATCACTGAACAAACCGTAAACATTACTCAACAATCGTTTAAAAAAGTCACAAAAGAAAGCCCAAATAATGATAATACGTAATCGCAATTACAAAGAAAAAGCGCTACAAAAACTTTTCTCGATTAAGTCCATAGAGACCTAATTGGCTTCTCCAACCTTAAATCGATTGCGCCGCGACATTGTATAACGAGACCGTTTGTAAAGCCGTGAAATCTTATTTACTCTACTTTCTAAACGCAATTGTACACGTAACCGATGAGGTCTCCGAAAAAAGTAGCGGAACTCAATGAAAAATTGTAGAAGCGGACTCTTAACAATATGCCTCAGGTACCTTATGCCTAGCTCAAAACAGATTACAATCTTGTAAGCATAATGGTAAATTAACAAACAAATACAAGTTTCGCAAGTTTAGCATTGGAAAACACGCAAAAATTGCACATTTTCACGATGAAAATCTTGATTTGGTAACTTTTCATGAATATTCGTTACATTTCTATGTTTTTTTCGTTAGTTAAGTAACAGTGACAAACTGTAGGCGCCTATTATGTAACTTTCGCTTAACAACTATTTGAAAGTACGGAGCAAGTACACACGTGTGTAACGTTTTGACAACAAAATACATGGTAATTTCTACGGTCGATTATGGTCAAATGTCAATCACTGGGATGGTGGTGTCAGACACTTTCTTCTTGACCTCACGGGTCACCGTTTAATGAATACCTAATTTGTTTGATATACGCTATAATTATAGTTATTTTAAACACGCACCACACGAGCACAACAAAAAGAAATCAATTGTTTCCAATATAAAGGCTTCTTAGTTGAATATTTATTTAATTATTTTTAAAAGTTGAGTTCAATACAATACAATAGTTTTTCTTTGAAAGGGTGACAGACACGAATCCTTGTCGACATATGTAACAAAACAATACAAAAAAGACAATGCAAAATAGATGTTAAAACACTTACCAATTTCACTCCTTTGTTCTTTCAGTTTACATAAGAATCTACAAGAAAATTTTAAAAGCAGAATATTTAACGTATTACCAAACAATATAAAAGCCTCCCACAAGTGAAAACGGACGTGGGAAATTGTTATGAAACAAAAAATTACAAAAAATCTTATTTAAAAAGACGTGGGTGGTTTTTCTTACAACATAGATACGCCCTCGTAGCATTTGAAGTACTTAACTATGATAAAAACATATTATTTTACCTTCAAAATGGAAACAGATAACATTGTGTTGCTCTACACATTGTTGTGAATGGTACCTAAACACAATTTCCTATTTTTACCTATTATGAAAATTAATAGGAAATAGCCGTTAGCAATATTGTTAAGCGAAGGCAGCGAAGGTGTCCGCCCACTACCGACCTCGCTTAACTTCACTGTCTTCACCAGTACCTACTTTTCAAACGCCTACTTCTAAAATCGTGACATTCATCAACAATAGGTAGGTATAACACTGTCAGCAAATGATTGATTTGAACTTTATTTGTAACGTAGACCTTTCACAGAAAAGGCAAAGCAATTTCAAAGCTTCAATAGTTATTATAACCATATCAAATGACCTCATAACGTTTCCTATACGTATACAAATCGCAAATAATAAATTCTGTTAAGTTCAGTCGCAATGTGTCTCTATATTGTGCGCGCGCGCCGGTAGCTCAATTGTCTCTTATGCAATCGCAGTTACTATAACAATTAACTCTTTAATAACTGCCTCTAAAGGTGTTAACGCATCGTTAAAGCCATTTTATATAAACACATTATAAAAGTTATGCTATATGGCAAAATTGGTAGTTCCTGGTTGTTTTTATAAGTTATTCTGAATAGGTTGCTTACAGCATGAATAATATTTTATTTCCACGTTTTGTAAGGTCAAAATTATGTAGGTAAGTAGGATACTTTCAGCTTAGTCGGGCGATCTAAAGACAAGGTCTTTGTTATTTTAGTAAATAATAAATAAATACATTTACTGACTAAATTGAAGGCTCTATTACTATTCTCACTTTTTATTGCGAGCGTTTGAAGGGAGATTTTCAGTGATAACTGGGTTACAGTTAGTTTTAAAGAAAAGCTAGGCTTATGAGTAACAGTGTTTATTGCTGGAATTATAGAGTCAATGTTGGTTTTGCCATTGACATGTGCTTTAGAGGGACAAACCTAAAACTTTCACGAGTAAAAGACGCAGAATACATAATAATGTAAACGCTTCAACCGTGGGGAATCTAATAGAAATGTTACACTTGCGAAGAAAAGTGCCCAACCACAAATTAGTATTGCACGCGGGCGCGCACGCGCAGTGACGAAAGACCGGTAACTTTTAAACATTTGAATTGGCGGGCGGCCTGTTAACCATATCCATTTATGTATTTCGCCGTTGCGCAATTCGCCATGCTTGGCTACGTAACTTGCTATCTGAACTAATCAATTGCCTTATTTAGTTTTACAAAGTTTCCGCTCACGATAATGTTCTATTTCCTTTTAAATAAATTATGAATTTCAACTTTATCCATGGAAGGGCTTTTCCTTTCACCTTATTAGATAATCAATTTAATCATGGACTTTCGAGCGTTGAGTGCCGGTAATATTAATTATTATGTGGTAACATCCTCACTTATCTTTCAGTTATGGTTGTGATTATGTGAATGAATTTATCAGGTTTTCAACGTTGATACGAGTATTAATGTTTTCGCCTGGTCGGCCAAGCTTGTCCTTTTCAATAACTCTTTAAATACGACACCATCTAATTATTTTGCTTTCAATACGGTATGACAACCAGTTCATGTTCAGCAGTGGCCGTACTGTAACTAAAGTGATGATGATGATGATGATGATGATGATGATGATGATGATGATGACAACCAGTATTGTAAATTCAATGGTGGTCATCATCTGTAGGAACTTGTAGGGGCTGCACTCATGTAATTTGAATGTGTATTCTAGGTTTAATAACCACCTTTTCCTTGCAGCATACACTCATCCTGGCGACGTTACTGGCGGCCGCAGCGGCCATGCCCTCCTACATAGCAGTGCCTGCTGACCAGATCGCGTTCGTGGACCTCAGATCGCTACACGTGCGTCGGGTCCCAAGACAAACGCTGACGCCGCCTCCGCTGCAGAACCTGTACACCCACCAGGACTACCAGGCGATACCTATACAGCACTATCAGCAGATTCAGCAAGAACGTGAGTGGTTATGGATAAATCTAAGAGATTAACTATTTTGCTGGAGGCAAATTTCCGCGTGGTTACATTGAGGAGAACAGCTGACCAGCTCTTTGAATCGCTATCGTAGACGACTAAAGGTCAAAACAAATATGCAAACCTCAACAACCCGTGGCTAGCACGTGGAGTGTAGATCAAATTGCCGCATGGTTCAGGTTAGAGGAGAATAGGACCAATATTGTTTGGTTGGATGTCGTAAAAGGCGACTAAAGGACGAATACGCGATCGTCATGCTTAAGCAACCCGTCTGCCCAGGAGTTTAGGAAGTCCTCCATGTGCCTTTGGTAAACTAGATCGTGCTCCTGTAGCAGAGACCAAATGACGTCACAATGAAGAAAGCTGAAACCAGTTAGTGTTGAAGAAAGCTCCATCCGCCTCGCTTCTGGGCCGTAATATCGAACAATCGGAGCGCAATAATCCGTAATGTCATTTGTTCGGTGATCTATCAAGATCAGTCGCTCCACTGCTTTCTCTCCTTTCAACAAAGGATCACTTTCTATATGCATCCGGCAATGTCTGTTTTGCATTCATTTATCATTTAACTGTTTAACGCTGTTGCAAAACGAGATTATACGTTTACTTTCTTCTATTGTTCTATTTTAAACGGAATATTTAGTTACATTTTAGTAGAGCATTCTTAATTGTTGTAAATGTACTCGCATCTGTTTTACATGTGTTTGTAATGTGTGAAAAGGCATTCACGACTTTAATATTTAATAACAATGGATACAAATTGCAAACCGCAGAAACAGACATTGAAATAACCAGTTTTACAAATAGCCTTTCAATCAAGTTATAAGATTTACTAACGTAAGCACTTCGTGATCTATTCATAGCTCTCAATTTAGTAACTCTAACTCTAAGCGCTAGATTTATTGCAGCTATTTCATGTTCTAAAATGGTTTAGAAAATCGATAAGTATGAACGACGGCATATTTCACCAGCGCTGGCCTAGTATGCGGTATGCACTACGTTGCAACACTTACCTTTGAAGTCGAGTAATGCCGGTACTCACTACTAGTGCATTGTTTTGTTGCTCAACGACCGCAATCATACCTAATTAGTAATAAAGAGGTTACAGGGCTAATTGATTAACACAAAAACTGTGTAATTATAAATTAAAGTCAGTCTCAGACGAATCAATTATCTGCTCTAATTTCATAAAAGTGAAATTGAATATAGACATTGTCATAATTTTTACCCCGTTTAGCATTAGAAGAGAAACAAGATTACCCAGACTGTCTTAGGGTTTTATTGGCGTTCTATAGCTTCAAATCTTCGTTGTTGGTACAGTGATAGCACAAACTAAATAGAGGCATCTCATAGTATAGTTCGTTATATCCACGAAGACGCACCCCACCAATTTTTGGTCGAAGGAAGCGCGGGGTGCGGGGAATTTTATCCGATCAATCCGAGCGTCATTATTGTAGCTCATGGATGATTTGGCGTGTACCGATTACACTCAAACATTAGTGGAAGAATGGTGGGACGCGTCTTCGTGGGTGAAACGATCTAAACGCAATTTTGTAACAAAAATTAGCAGCCAACAATGCAAGAGTTGTTAAATTTAGACGTACCTTCTTTACAGCGGTGGCCCTCAACCCTCCAGAGCAAGAAGCACCTGCTAGACTGGTGCGATTGCAGCAACTGCAGCAACTGCAACAACAGCCTCAAGATGCCTCCAGCTCGGCCTCCTTGGGCGCGTCCCAACAGCTGGCTGAGAGGCCGCCAGACTTCGGGGAGTTCGTAGACTTCGGCGCCCACACCGGGGACAATGGGGCTTTCGGATGGTACGCCGACTACCCCGTCAATAACCATGACGACCATCATGGGTACAGGAAGTAATGGGTTAAGCCGAAATTTTGCACTTGCCAGATAGCACTAATTGTTTTAAATTGAAGTTAAGGTTAGCATTGGCGTAGTTGGTTTTGTTTTTTTACTAGTGTTCAAAGATCTACGAGTAGTTCAAGGTTTAAAAAAGGTAATGAACTAATAGAGAATAGAATAATAATGAACGTAGAGATAAAGGTACCTCGAGTATCGTATATGATTGTCCAGAACACAATAACTGCAATTCTGGGAGTTTGTTTTCAGTCAAGTTCAAATAAGTATTATGTAAAAACTTTGTTATGTTAGTAGTATTATCCAGTTACGCCAATGCTAAAGATTTACCAAAGACAGTATTATTTTCAAGTGATGTTAGTTTAGGTATAAAGCAGAATCGCCGCACATTTGTTTTAGACGGTGAATTCCGCAATAAATTGCACGTTTTATGAAACTTATAGTTCCTTTAGGGTTAAGTAGTTCAAAGTACACTGTGATACGCACCAGGTGGGCGTTTTTCTTCTATTCTTCTTAACTGATCTTAGTTCTATGTCTTCACTTCAACTGCTTGCTTTTCATCACTTTTCGCTTTTCTATCACTTCACCAATACATAACAAGACAAGTTTCACTTCGAATTATTTTTTTCTACAAACTATGGTATCTTGTAAACTTATTTGTTTTTTCATTTCAAATGCTTACTTATTATATCTGCGAGCTATATTTTTCATTATTTCATACTTGTAAGCTTAATTTATTTCATTTTATAGACAATTAAATATAGGCTATTATCTTATGCTTTGTTTTATTTCTTATCTGTCTCTTTCTTTTACGCCTGCTTTTCTTTATCTATCCTGCTTCATCTTTTCTTTTACAACCCTCGTTTTCTTACTCTCTTTCCTTTTATAATCATTTGTCTTACTATTATTTACATCTATACCTACACTACATGCTTATTCTTATTTTTTATAACTATTTTTATCTTTTCGCCTGCTTTTTTTCTTATTATACCTTTAACTTTCTTCATTCACTTTCACTTGACATTTTCAATTTATACTTATCATTCAATTCTTTATTATATTCTGATTCAATCTTGTTTAAAAGCTCTTTTTCTTATACTGCCTACATTTCATCAGTTCTTTTTTTCAACATTATCTTCTTCACAATTCTTTTGCTTTTTTATTTTAAAACATTTCTATGACATCTTTTTTCATTCTTTTCTTCACAATTTCTTTAGACTGCTCTTAAGACTTATTTCATAATAAAATGGTGTTTATTTTTATTCTTGATTACAACAGTTACTATGCCTATTTCATTTATTTCATCTTCATAATTTTCATTCATCAATGAAATACCTACATTCGATCAGTCTCTCTCATTCTCTCTTCATTTACTACCTACTCTCTTTAATACTCTGATCAATCTTACCTCTTTTCTTTGTCTTATTTTTCACACTGTTATCTTCATCGTTTAATCTTCATAATCCTTTTATCACTTTCATACTATTATTTCACAAAATCTTGAATTATAAAATATGGTAGTTGTTTATAAACATAGTATTTTACTATTTCATTTCTTCTCTTTTATTTTATTTTTATCTTCACTATATTCTAAGTACTCTTGTTTGCAAATAAAATATCTTCTATTTAAATACTATCCTTTACTTTATTACTCGTTTTTTCTATATACTTTCTTTATTTCTTATCTTTACTAGCCTACTCTATTTTATCCTTCTCTTATATTGTATACTTTGAAATACACACTATTATCTTTTTTCTTTGTTTCATTTATTCTTAATCTGTATTTTATCTTTCTTCATTTTTCTAAGTATCTTTTCGTTTATAGTATCTAAATTCCCTCTTATAAATTATTTGTTCCTCTTAATTTCTTGATACGAACTTTTCTATAAATTAACTATCGTCTTTCTCTTCATTTGTTGTCTTACTTACTTACATCTTACATTCTTACTTCTATACTATTTTCTCATCACTATTTTGTATTTTTAATCATTTTCACACAAGATTATTTCAACTTCACTTCTCACTTTTTCATACTCCTCTTTACAACAATGATCATATAACTTCCATGTACTGTTACTATCATTATTATCCTTACTTGTGCTATACTTTTATATTTCTTTATCTAACTGTATACTTTCTTCATTTATTCCAATACATACGCTGTCTTCGACTATACCTTCTTAGAATATCATCGTTTTTATGAGCTTTGTTTCACTTCACCAACCTGCGTCATTTCTTTCATTTTCAAGAATTTCTACAAATACTTACAGCTGTACTTCTTTAACTCGATTTATCATTATCAACTACTCAATACACTTTTATTTCACACATCATCTTATCTTTTTCTTTTATTTCAATCAGTTCTAGAATTAGAATAATTTTACTTCTTTACTATTTTCTGTTTTTCTATGCCATTTTCTCTTTGCGAATTCTTTATTATCTTGACTTTTCAGTGCTATTTTCCTACTTCTTTTTCAAGTCTACCGATAAACTTCATCTACTTGTATGGTCAGACATATCTACGTGTTTTTATCTTATCAAACTATAAAAATTATAGACCTTCTTTTTCTATCTTCATATTCTTTTCAATTTTCCCTTGTCTTTCCATTGCATTTTGTTTCATTTTCAAAAACTCCATTGAAGAACATTACATTAGCTTACTATTTTACTTTTGTCTTTGCTTCTTCTAATTCTTCTCTTCTTCTATTCTAACTTCATTCTTTCACTTTTTCTGTTTTTGTCTGTCTCTATTGTTTTCATTCTTTTTTCAAGTTATTTCTTTTCTCTAATACTTGACTTTGCTTTTATTCTAACTTCATTATTCCACGTTTCTATCTATCTATCTAATATTTTTTCTCTCTTTTCCAACTTATTTCTTTTCTCTAATACTTGACAACTACCTACATAATAACTATTCTATTTTCTTTATTCTTAAGGGAACAAATATTTCTTCTCTATTGCGAATATTCTTTAAAACTTACTTTCTAACTAGAATGCTTGTCCTTCCGATATTTTCTTCACAGTTCTTTTATTTTCTTTGCTTTTTCTTTTGCTTCCTATTTTATTTCGAACTATGCTCTACCTGGTGCTAATTTAGAAGAAATTTTAGAAGCGAGTATGAACACTATTGTTGTTTTATGATTTTGTTGTTCTTGTTACATTTATTTGTACCGTTGTTTTGTGTAAAATAAAAAGTTTGAAATATTTTTTGTGGCTTTATTTAGTACATTACAAATAACATATAATCTCATACAATTATATTTAAAATAGATTTCTTTTGATCTCGTTAACAGCACAGAGTTACAGAATAGATATAGACTATCTAAAAAATCAACAGACGTGGGCCATTATAAATTCCTTAGATCACTTCAATATACAATGCGCCTAGCATAATCCCAACTTACTCTATGGTCAAACTATAGAGAATGACGTAAGGTATTATACCAGGAACCTATTCATTCAAAACCTACCACACAGTTGTTTTTTTAGACAGAAATGTAAATGTTAAGTACTATGGTTTTCAATACTAGTAGCCTATACATATATTTAAATTCTACACATTATACTAGTTTTTACACAAGTAGGTATTACACACAGTTACATGTAGAAGTTTGTGGATAAATTCATGTATTTAGAAGTGAAGTTTTGAGAATCGTAATAGTAACAGTTGAAGCATTAGTTTCTTAACAACAGTTATTTTTACACGAATCAATACATTTTAGTACGAGACGAACATTTACAATCTTAAGTATATTTTGAACTGAAGTTGAACGACAGTTAGCCAATTTTTGGCACATTTGATGAACACCTATTTAAATTCACGATGCCAATATGTAGAACAGTTAGGCCCAGAACAGACGGTGAAACGCAACTGCAACGAAACTGCAACTTTCTGACGATTCTGATGAATGAAACTGAAACTGAAAGTTTCAAACTGGTTGCGTCATGTGTGGTCTCTCAACGGACGCTATGGCAGAAACTTAGATGCAACTCAAAAGTAACTAGCAGTTGCAGTTTCGTTGCAGTTGCGTTTCACCGTCTGTTCTGGGCCTTAGTCATATTGTGATATCTTTGCTTTAAACATTGCTGGCCAAAATATCTAATAGTTGTGTATCTGTAACATAATACAAATAATCTGTAATCCATACAAATTGACCAAAATATTTTATTTAATGTAAAATATGTAAAAATACTGTTCTAAATATTAGCAAACGTGTGCATTACTTATAACAGGATAGTCAGCACATTCATCAAGTGTTAATTCATACTATATTCATCCACTGTCAAAGCCGAATTATTTCACACAATCTTCATCATAGGCCAGTAATTTGAAGTTAAACTCACGCATGATAATAAATAAATTATTACAAAAAAAATCGTCCAATGACATGGAGTAATGTCTGCTATTTTTAAATCTTCACTTCATACTGTTAATTTTTAGTTTAAAATCATTGCACTCTCCGAATATAAGTTGTTTAAAAACATTAAAAGTATTTATAGGCCAATAGAGGTATTTCTGTATAAACGCACTAAAATATCCAAGTATAAAATTAATTACTTCTATAAAGTTTAACAAAATAATAATACTGATTAATCTCACTCTTCAAGTATAAAATAAAAGCTTAAAATCACAGTAAAGCGATTTCTTAAGTGTAAAGCTTAAAAAAATTAAAATGAGATCATTTGTGCCGTAGACTGCTATCAAAAGTATCTTAACTTGTACCGCACAAAAAACATATTTTAAATATTCGAATTCGCATACGACAAGGAAAAAATCTACGAATCTAATACGACTGGTGTAAAATAGGCGAATTTGAATTCGAATGCGTTAAAATACGTCTCCTAATCACTTCACTGACTGTTCATTAACGTTATAACGATATGTCAACCCAAGTTACCTTCAAAGTACATACGATATCGAATTTAAAATGTATATTTTTATTATTACCTACGTGAAAACTCAAATAGGCCGTAGATGAAATTTCTTGAAACAAAAACAGTACAGCCCGGATTATACGACATAAGAGTAGGCGCAAACCGTTGATTTTTCGTCGGCCGATAGTTGTGCCCGATTTCAAATTGTATGAAGAATCGGCCAAATCTAATCGGCGTAGTGTGCGCACTCCCATACATGCCCATACTGATCAACAGCCCGACTAAACTATCGGCCGACGAAAAATCAACGGTGTGCGCCTACTCTAAGTATACATAGATATACAAATATCTTTATGTACTCAGAGATAACTCCCTACTTATCTTAAAGACTGGTCTACACGTATTCTAATAAGACACTGCACACAATCTCATTGTAGGCTTCAGCTATGTGCCCTAAGTTAAAACTTATCGAAGATTGCCCCAACCAAAATCTTTGCTTCCGATCCCATAGTTACAATACGTACTAGAAACATGTTTATAATATATTATACATAGATAGATATACATTTGCTTTGGTTACATAACGGCGTCTGCTGTATTAACCGTGAAGTCTAAGGTGCATCTAGCTAGACAATGTGAAAATTTATCCATGTTAATTTCAAATCGATTGTCTGAGATTTTAAACGTATTCTTATTTGAATACATGAGCTGTTGTAACAGCAAAACTTAAAATTAACTTCAGCCATAGGTTCTCCTTCTAAAAATCTAAATTCTACCAATCAAAATCCTCAATATATGCTTCAAATTGAAACTAGTTTTGAACTTCGATCCGGTTTCGAAATCTTCGAATCGAAAGCGAACTTCACATTGTCTACATGCACCGATTTCAAAAGTCTGACAAAAAACGAATACGTTATCAATCTAAGGGACTCTTAACGCAGCAAAACGCCGTTTTCCTGTTATCTTTCATACACATACAATTTAAATAGAAGAGATCTAAGACACTACGTATTAACTCCAATTACCAATATATGTTACACTATACACCAATACACATACCTACTAATCTAACCAGGTCATACACAATCCAAATAATTCAAGTTTAGAGCAGATTTATGCTAAAAACTGTGAGACATACGAGGAACGGAATTCATTCTAAAAATTCTAGCTGTCTAACATGAGTTTTAAAAACGTTGTATTATTAAAATATATTCATTAACTCTCTGTTAAAAACTTTTGTATATTCTTATTAGAGATGAAACGGATAGTTGTTTGGCCGGATACCGGATACCGGATATCCGGCGAGCTGCTAGGCCGGATAGCCGGATATCCGGCGGCCGGATAGTTGTCCCATTGTCATGTTGCATGTCGTAACGAGTTTAGCGCCGCACAGGTGCTTCAAACGCGATCAGTGGGTCTAGTAGACTAGACAAGTCACACTTTTCGAAAATCGAATCTGTTCGAATAGAATGTCAGATTTTGCCACTCGTCTAAGGGGCAGATCAATTCGGGCGATTTCGGTTGCCATCGTGAGTATGTGATTGAATAGCGAAAATTCAATTAGTTTACTTGCTGCGTAATCTGACTGAACTGCATTATACAGGGTAACTTTGAAATCGTTGGCATTCTTTTTAAAATAAGACTACTCATGATTCCCCAAATATGAGTCATATCAAATTAATTAAAATTTCAATATTTGAAATCTTGTACAGACGACAGCACATCAATCTTCATTCTGTGGCATCTTATTTCAATGTATTAAGTGTTATTTTGCAACAAAATGTATAGGATGATGTGCTGTTGACTGTACAATAGTTTTAAACTCTTTTTAAGAGCACACTAATACAAATACATAGTTTATTTTATTTATTAGGACAACCAAAAAGACAAACACGCATACATGGAATTACTATAACTAGAAGTGCTTAGAACTAAGTAGTTAAAATAATGACAAAAAATCTCATTGGATTTGTCTCATATTTGGGGAATGCACTATGTATCATGAGTAGTCTTATATTAAAAGGATGCCAACGATTTCAAAGTCACCCTGTATGTCATCAGACCATCAGTAAAAAAAAGATCGCCTATTTTATTTGGCAATATTTCGACATTAAAATATATTTACTATTTATTTATGTATTCGTCATTAGAGTGGATAGCCCAGAAAGGAAATTAGTTTTTTGTAAGTAAATATGGCTTTTTTGTTACTATTTGGACTTTAGATAAAAACCGACATTATTATAAGCAATTTTATTGATATTTAACTCAAAGATTAATGTGTTTCATTTTATTATAGGAAATTTTCGTAGTTTTTTAATATCCGGTATCCGGCCGGATAGTGAGCTACTATCCGGTATCCGGCCGGATAGTAAATTTAGGCCGGATATCCGGCCTACCGGATAGTTGCCGGATATCCGTTTCATCTCTAATTCTTATGCAATGAGACAAGAATTTTGTAAAATTGAGTATAATTTTCCCCTTCCTCATATGTCATTATAACAAGTAATCATACTTTAAAGGGCAATCAAAACTAGTATAAATGAGCTACTTTTAAATAAGAACGCAAAACATTTATACAAAATCATGTAGATAGTTTAAAATATAAACTTTCATCTAAAAATAATTTAAAATTATAAATTACTAGAGCACCACAATATTTAAAAAAGCATGAGCAATTTGCAACTATGCAATAAATACATACATAGGATACAACAAACTAACATTATGAGTTTGGTATTAGATTTGGATATACATAGTAAAAATTTACTGTAGGGTAAAACCTTTTAAATAATATTATTTACTATTATTGGTTTAATTGTAAGATTTTTATCAGCCTGGTATAGCAAATATACGTGTAATTGAATAAACGTAAAATCTGACTTATTCAGAATTATTCTACTTTTATATAAATATCAGAAACATTGTAGCTTCAATGTACCCTAATACAGTTGGGGTGTGTAGGCCTTTACGTTATTACTTCAATTACACGCTATATCAAGCTGGTAAAAAACCTTTATATGCAGATATATGTATAAGTACACAAGTACATAGATCACTTATCCACATCAATTCCTAAGGACCACTATAGTTGAGCTTACGTTACTATAACAAACTTTGGTTATTATTTACTAAACACCCGAAATAATGTTCCATATTAAGCCATGAAGTTATAGTACCAATAATAGCACACGTTCTAATAGAAGACATTTAGGGTGTATTCACATGATAACCGTCTGACATTTGTATAAAACATTGTCAATGCATATAGATGACCTAAAATGAACTGTCCCACCAAACCCATTAACAAGGGGACGCCACCATCGTTCAACTATACAGGGTGGAAACGTTAAGTGATCTCACTCGATTATTTCTAAACTATACAAGATATCGAAAAACTGATTACTGATTCTGAAAGTGCATCACAAGCTCTATCAAACGGTACCAATAATAAGTTACAGAATAAACTGGATCTATCCGAAAATTCAATGTTTCCAGCTTCCATACATTTAGTAAAACCACATAATATTAAAAACTATACAAGATATTCAAAAACTGGTTACTGATCCTGAAAGTGCTTCACGAGCTCTATCCAACGGTACCAATAATAGGTTACATAATAAACTGGATCCATTCGATAATTCAATGTTTCCAGCTTCCATACATTTAGTACAGCCACAGTCATGGCATTCATGTCTTATTAATATTATAGCAAGTAAAGCCTGAAACCAATGTTTTCCAATAATAATTTTAAATAAAAATGCAATTTACGAGTTCATTTAAAATGTTTATTATTTAATAAAAAAAAATACTTCTATTATTGTTTGGCTGGCATACATTTAGTATGGAGACTGAAAACATCAAGTTTTCGGATAGATCCAGTTAATTCTGTAACCTAATATTGGTACCGTTGGATAGAGCTTGTGAAGCATTTTCAAGATTAGTAACCAGTTTTTCGATATCTTGTATAGTTTAGAAATAATCGAATGAGATCACTTATCGTTTCCACCCTGTATAGTTTCCAACATGGCAAAAATCAGAACCAGCGATCCGGTATTGACGGTCGCGCCCCTCTGTCAATGTCACGGTCAGGATAGTTCAGTATATTGGGTCTATATCCTGAGGGCTTACGCCCATATTCACAAACGATGCTTGCTTAAATGAAGCAGCAAATGGAACGCACAGCGTTGAATAAAGCTCTGTGATTCTGTTCATATGTGACCCTGTGCGTCCACGCGCACTGTGAGACCTCATAGTAATGTTTGTGAATAAGGGTGTTAGTGTGAGTTTACGTCAAACGTCGTCAGTGGGTCTAGACAAAGTGCAAATTATAATCGCAAACCAGTCGAAAAGTGGTCGAAAAGCCCCTTTTTTGTATGGAGTTTTGACGGATTCGATTTTCGATTCGATCAAAAAGTGCGTTTTGTCTAGGGGGGCAGTGGGTCTAGACAAAGTGCAAATTATAATCGCAAACCAGTCGAAAAGTGGTCGAAAAGCCCCTTTTTTGTATGGAGTTTTGACGGATTCGATTTTCGATTCGATCAAAAAGTGCGTTTTGTCTAGGGGGGCAGGTCACTAACGAGCGCGTTAAAAACATATGAAGATTTTAGTTCTTGAAAGTTTCCGCTATGGGCGCTGTACGATCCGTCATACATTTAATGACACTTTTTTACGCAGTCGACAACGAATGCGTTTAACCTAAACTCACACTACGCCCCCAGTAGGTCTAAGATGCGCGCCGCGATAAGCGGTTATCACGGCATTTTATCGATTTTGCCCATACAGTTATCACGGCGCGCATCTTAGGCCTACAGGTCTCGTGTGGTCTTATAATGACGTACACCACACAGCTATATGAAAAATATATCTTTATTTGAAACATGAACGCCTTAAGTTCACACAAAAGACAATACTACTCCCTGTTACCTTTATATTTTAAGTAGCATATAAGGGCAAGAGAAATACCAAAAACTCCACCTAGGCTTATATTTATACACGTTATATTACAGTGTATAACTAGCCTTAACAAAGGGTGAACACACGTTCAAATTCTGATTCATTTGGCGATGAAAATGTGGGTTTTAAATTATTATTTTTTGTTTAGGTACTTTAAAAATAAATATAGTGCATATCTTCGAGTACAATCGGCACATTACTTCAATTCCTTATGTATAAATTGTGTATTTATTTGTAAATATGGTTTATAATAATTTAGGCCTTATGCAGTTATTACTTTACATTATAGTGTACTTCATCGTATAATGTTTTCAGATGCAATATACACATTATTTTCTATAGGCAATTATTATACTGATAAATATTTTCAAACATTGTAAATAATCATATTTTATTAGTTAGGTACCGTACTCTTTACAATCGCAATCGTTTATGATATAAATCGATCAAAAATGAAAGTATTAAGCATATTCTTTGGCATAGTTTCATTTATTGCTCTAACATTGCTATTATGTAATACATTTTCCCTTATAACGGCTTACCGCCTAAGTGTGTGTTTTAAAAGTTACCTTTACTGTACTGTAAATAATAAAACATTTCTTTTGCATTGGGAAGCGCCATCTAGCGCTAAGATAAATTCACTATAATCTTGCAATCGATCTACATTTTGGTTTCTAACTGAAAAGTATAGATAACTTTTACTTTTAAATAAAGTAAGTGTAGAGAACTTACATTTTGAAATAAACTGTCTACATATTATGTTTAATTTAAGTTGAAACAGTCGCATCGCTGTTCTTAGAATAGAACATCAACAGAAGCAAAAAGGTGATACTGGGGTACCACCGTTTTTTCAACTTACACGAATTTGTGTATCTCTGTAAACATCTTGACACATTATCTATGACCGATATTAGAATAGAACATCAACGAAAGCAAAAAGGTGATACCGAGGTACACACGGCCACACTGTTAAATATCCATTTCCGTTTTTGCTCTCGCTCTCATTAAATGGTGATTCTTTGTGATAGAACGAGACGACATGACAGGCAATGGATAGTTAACACTGTTGCCGATGGTACCTCTGTTCGTTCAGCTACCCCAATTTGTTTATCTTAGCAAACATCTATGCAAACACCTTGACAAACGTCTTTGCAAACATCTTGACACATATCTGCGACCGGTATTAGAATAGAACGTGAATTGAAACTTACTGTAAAACAAAAGACGTTCAGTTGGCCCAAGCCATGACGACTTTCGAGAAGGGCACGAATAGGGCTCCGTGTCCGGGCGGCGCGAGGAAGTAGCGGCGGCCGCGGTGTGTCCCGTCATTCCGGGCCAGTCCCGGGGCCTGCGCGCACGGGAACTCCGCCCCTACCACCATGCCGCTGGATGCTGCGGTCCCGCCCGCCAGGCCTACGTAGCTGGAAAGGGGACGAAACGGTTTCTTTATTTATTTATTAATTTATTTGATTAAAATGCAAGTGAGCTTACAGATAGATCCACATTCGTTCGTTCGTTTCAGCCAAATGACGTCCACTGCTGGACAAAGGCCTCCCCCAAGGTTTTCCACAATGAACGGTCCTGCGCTGCCCGCATCCAGGCTCTTCCCGCGACCTTTACCAGATCGTCGGTCCACCTAATAGGAGGCCTGCCCACGCTACGTCTTCCAGCCCGTGGTCGCCACTCGAGAACTTTCCTGCCCCAACGGCCATCGTCTCTACGAGCTATGTGCCCCGCCCACTGCCACTTGATTTTATTAGATCCACATTGCGAATTTGAAATTACATTTAATGTTAGTAAGTACTTATATCTATTTATGGTTAGTAGACAAAAACAATTATTTAGAAACCTTTAAACTAAAAAGTCAGTAGAAGCAGGTAACAAGACATAAGGAAACAAAGAATCCCATTAAGTTGATAAGACTCAATTAGGAAGCGTAGGTGGGCCTAGGTTGACTTCGGTCGAAAAATCAAGCCCAAAGCGTGGCGGGAAGCGAGTATTTGGGCCGTCATTATTGATATAGATTATGCGTAGGGCTTAACTCACTGGAGGGTGTTATTATAACGTCCAACGCAATGAGACTTGTGTTGTTTATCTCCTTCTAATTTATATGTTCTGTCACGTCAATGTCACCCCTCTCGTGCCGCTCCCATACCTCAAGCACTGAATTAAGCGCCAAGCCTATTCACTTTTAATTAAGGGTTTGATGCTTCAAGGTATATCTATACAGGGTGTTAGGTAAATGGGTATATGAGCCGACACTAGCCCATGTAAATGTCAGAAATTTGATATCATCATTTTAATTTTTTTAATTTTCATACAAAATAAATTTTATAAAATCCGATTTGTATGAAAATTAAAATAGTTAAAATGAAGATATCAATTTTCTGACTTTACCATACCATTTATATGCCCATGTTAACATGGGCTAGTGTCGGCTCATATACCCATTTACCTAACACCCTGTATAAATAAAAATGAATTGATATTCGTTAGTCTGATTAAAACTCTAGAAAGGCTGGGCCGATTGAGCTGATTTTGGTTTTAAAATGTTTGTCGTAGTCCAGGGTAGGTCTAAACGGTGAGCAAATACGCGCGCGATATTGTTTATCTGTGACAGACAAAATTCCACGCGGGCGAAGCCGCGGGCGGAAAGCTAGTTTGACATAAAAATGGAGTGAGTCTTAATCATTTATCCATTCGCCAAAAATAAATCATAAACAGCAAAGAAACTCACCGAACACGGCCAATAACGAGCCTTCCATGCGGCGCGATGACTTTAACCATATGCCCTAAACGTAACTGCTTCGGCTCGCGCGGGATATACGGCCGCCCGCTCACGCCCACGCTGCCCAATCCCACGCTTGTGTTGCCCACGCTTATTCCCACGTTTCCCAAGCCCACATTGTCCACGTCCACGGCTTCGGGGATGGTAGTGGTTGCGATATCGCCGCTGCGGACGCAAACGCAGGAGCAACCGCAAACGCAACCGGTATTCACTGTGAATAAGACAGGAATTAAAATTATAATCAAGCCAATTTTTCGTATAGTTTCGCAAATAATAACCAAAAAAAAGTGATACCAACAAGTTCAATGAGATCTACATCTGCCTGTGGATCGGGTCTGGTACATTCACCAGCAAATCAAATCACAAAATGACAAATCTAGACGTGATGACACTATGGACGAAATGATACTGTAGACGTAATGCCACTATGGACCTTATGCACCAGAAGGGACAAATCTTCCCATCCGCCATATTAGAAAAAAAATGGCGGGTATGTGGATATACCAGCTTCCATATTTTTTGTAGTTTAGATCTTCAACATGAGGTTCAAAATTAATGAGGGTTTTCGCGAATGAATCCGCAAGATGGCAATATGTAGACGCGAGGTCCAAATGCTGCATGATTGGTTATATTATAGACATGACATTGACTGATATGTCAAAATCCACCAATCACGCAGCAGTCAGACCCCACATCCACGTCCCACCATCTAGCGGATCTTTCATTCGCAAAAACCCTCATTGCAGAAAAATTAGCAACCGTAAAACTGCACTCTTTCGTCGTATCATACGCTTCAAGTCTACAAGGCTAAATAAATAATCATTAGAACCGGCACTCACTGTCGAGCGAAGTGTACCGCAGGTTGTCTGTAGACCGACGCAGGTATAAGTCCGCCTCGTGGCATAGTTCTTCTGTGCCCGCGCGCCGCACGTCGGGCAGCGAACTACGCCATGCCCGGCAGTCGCCGTACACTGGAAAACAATACATTGTTAGATATTATGCTTTAAGAACCGAGTTAGTTTTAGTGGGATTAAACCTGAGATAAAACGATCAAGTACTTTACAATATAATTAGACCTACAACAAATAGTATATTCGGCCACAAGCCGAATACCAAATATTCAAATTCCAACAAATGTTTGACTGCCGAATTGCCAGTAGTTAACGGCACTGATGAGTGACAGGACCTTACTGGGCAGATCAATGGATCACCAGTTGGCACCACTGTGTCAGCTACTAGAGAGTGACAGGATCTCACTATAAAGTGGACCCAACTGATACATATAGTGACAACAACAAGCCCATATGTTGTCCCAAAGTGGTGGTAGGGCAAGCTATATTTGGGACGGGTATATGTGCCCTGGAAAGGGCCTATGTACTAATGAACTGAATAAACGATTTGAATTTGATATTTGATATTCAGTAAAACTGTAACCTTCATTTGGTGTCAATAAAATATGCCTGTTCAAATGGTGTTAATGTTAGACGTACGTCAAACCATAGCACTTATTCCCAGTACTGTCTGTCAGTACAAGTGACTTACTTCTGGAAGATGGCACATAGACGGACTGCGGAATCCAGTCGCTGCTGCGGTCGATGCTCAGGCAAGGCGAGCGATAAGACGAGCCGCGAGACAGAAACCTTGCAAGAAACACATTAGTTTTTAACAATCGTTCTTGGTACATCAAACATTTTTAGTAGGGCATATTCTGAACTCGAGTCGCTACCATGCACTGGAAGACTCGACTCCTACCCAGTGGAGTGATACCCAGTGGCTGGCAAATCCACTTTGTTGCAACCAAAGCGGATCTGCCAGCCTGCGCAAAAGGCAGCGTGGGACCAATCGTTGGTTTTTTGACAATGAGGAAGCTCTTGGCCTATATCTCGCCTGATGGTAAGTGACGATCAGGCCGAAGATGAAAGCGAGCCTCACCCGGAATCCTTAACCACGGAGGACATCCTTGACTCCTTTCTTCAGCAATGAACGTCTTACAGTAAAAAAAAATACATACAGTGGAACATAGAACCTCCTCCTCTTTTTTAAGTCATTTAATCCTTCAATCCCCGCGAATAGAGAACAATAGAAATCAATTATTACTCGGTCTTTTAAGTGACCTTTAGCGGTCGCCGCTAATGGTTTGATGGGTTAAAAATAAACTGGATTATGAACTAGCCATTCTCTTGCTAAAGCTATGATACTCACTTGGAAGTAGAAGTGGAAGCAGGCGACTCGGCTTGCATTCGTTTGCCCAGCGCCCACACGGGGTCCGCCGAGCGGGACAGCTCGGGAACCATCGACGTGAACCCTGGGGGAGTGGATTATTGCTATTAATTTTCAGGAAAAGGATCATACAGGTGTCATTTGTATAGGGAATAAATTGTGGCCTTAAATTGGTAAAATAAAAGAGAGAAAGCGGGAAATTTATTAATATGTAGACCCTTTTCAGGGCACCTTTATACATTCTAAATATAGCTTGCTCTACCAGCATTTCGAGCCTGGTCCGTGAGCACGTAGAATCCCGTCCAATGACCCCAAGCTACCCATCCTTATCGCTCGCGCGTAATTATATTGCTGTCGCGACTGTGCGACGCGCGCCCGCAGTGAGTGTGCGAGCGCGACAGCAACATAGTTACGTGCGAGCGACAAGGATGGGCAGCTTGGGGTCATTGGACGGGATTCTACGTGCTCACGGACCAGGCTTTAGTCTTGGGAAGAAGTGGAGAAAGAAAGCGGGAGAACGGGAGAGGGAAAATAATGGGCATAGAAAGCAGAGGAAAAGACAGTTAAGGAGGGAGAGAGCGAAAGGGAAACGAAGAGAATAGGATAGAGCAGGAAAAAGAGAGGACAATGAGATAGAGGGTAGAAGATAGTAGATAGAAGATAGGCACACTGAAAACCAGCGCCGTGGCCTTCGTCACCGTGGGCCACGGCATATGCTGAGTGGGGTCCCGTTGCAGTGGGCATCTTGTTGGTGAATGGGTGGCACTGCTCAGTTTACTCTTGTTTTTATTTTTTTCTTCTTTTATTATTATGTGCCACTGTCATGTCTATGTAATTGACTGTATTTGTGTGATGTCCATTGTAATAAATGTATCTTTCTTTCTTTCTTTCTTTCTAGATAGTGAAAATCAGATAGAAGGGGGGAATGAGATAGAGACAGGCCCCTCTTTCCCACTGGGCACTTTGGGCACGTCCGCGACTGAAGGGGCCCCCATCTGCTAATAAGACCTTTTTCCAGATGAGAAGGGCCTTAATCCTTAAAATCTTTAAATGCCCAGGGCCCCTAGTAGGTTAAAGACGGCCCTGGATAGAGAGACCAAGGAAGGAAGAAAGTCAATGTCTCTCGCATCGCTAGCTAGAGCAGCGGTTCCCGAAAGGTGGTCCGCGGAACCCAGGGGTTCCGTGGAAAGGCCGCAAGGGTTCCGTAAAAAATATTATCCCACGTTTCGTGACCGATGTTGTTCGCTCGCACCGACTTGTTTACGCACAAGGGAGGGGCAGGGCGTGCGGGCGGAGTAGTACGGGGGTTCCGCTAGGAAAAGTATAATCAATTAGGGTTCCTTGGCAAAAAAAAATTGGGAAACCCTGAGCTAGAGGGACAAAGAGGGGGCAAAGAGCTCAAACATGTATAAGTGACAAAACAGTTCTCACCGATATCACTCAGCAGAATCCTTCTAGAATCGTCTCTAGAGGGCGCGGGCCGTGCATTGGGCACCGTGAGGCGCCGCGCGGCACACGGCCCGGGCGCCGGCGCCGCGCGCTGCGGCAATGTCGGCATACACGTCGGTACCACTGACATCTGGGGAGTAAACAACGAAGCACACTTATCAACCTGGTACTCCGATCTCGTCTCTTCGGAGGCGAACTTCGCCCGGCTGCGCGAATTTGCAGCGCTAGCGGTCCTCCTCCTATGCCAGCCGTACGGCATAGGAGGAGGACCGCTACGGCACCAGATGGTGCCATCCGTGCCGTGAACGTCAGGCCCCAGAAGGGGGAGAACTGTACTATAGGGACAAGGACGTAGAAAAATAACTTGTAGGGACAGTGGCGGCGTAGCATGGGTTGGCACCCGGGGCGATCCCCCCCCCCCGTCATAAGTCATATGGCACCCCCTACCCCCCAGGTAGGGGTTACCTACCGATTCGAAGATTGAAAGACAGTCGCACCCCCCGTATCATGAGATAGACCGCAGACTTGTCATGGCAGATCCGCTAATCAGTATTAATCTGCGCGACTTATGTCACCCCCTGAGGCTTGGCACCCGGGGCGGACGGCCCCCCCCTTACGCCGCTAGTGTGTAGGGAGTCAAGAAGTGTGGCGCGGTGGAGTGCAATCTGCCCTAGGCAGCCGCAATTCCGCGCACACCTCCCGCGATTCGGCCAGTATAACCGCAAGGTTGGTATGGCCATGGGTGGTGGTGGGTTGTTATCAACCTGGAAACGGATCGTAATCGTATCAAGTCGAGGCGGCACACTTAGGCTAAGAACTCATGGCGCGATTTTCACCCGCGGGCCCGCAGCTTCTGTAGAATGCAGATACTTCGCCCGAGCGAAAACCGCACGGAAACCACCCGATCGGCGGGCGACCATTTTGTACCAGTGACTTAGTACGCGGCGTAATCTAAAATCGCGCCGTGAGTTCTTAGAATAACCGCGCAAATAACCGCTCCCGTGAGTTTTGAAATAAAACCGCAATTCCACAACTGCCGCAGGCGCGGGTCAAAATCGCACCGTGAGTTCTTAGCCTTATCCGCACCATAAAACGCCTTGCCCATTGGCGTATCATGTCATGAGTACTATCAACTATCATCTTCTAATCGGTAGCCCAAAATCCTGGGGGACAGCCACAGACCATTCTGGGGCAACGCAGTTGACAACGCGGGGAAAGGCTTTGATGAAAGTGTTGATCCCTTTCCGGGTTGATAAGTGCGCTATGGACCTTATAGGCCAGTAGAATTAGATTTTAAATCGGAAATAATTCCTACAAAAGATTTTATTGCTTTAATGGCTTCATTGGTTGCCCATTACTACTCTCCTAGGTTTTCGACTTCGACGGAGTTGTGCTTAAGTGGTGGGGTTACAAGGCTTGGAGCCTACGGGTGACGAGCTATTGGACGTGGAGAGGGTCATTAATTATACACATATTTTCTACTTTGCCGAACATTTGCACGAGAACGGTTTGTCCAAAACATATGAATTTGGTCTTATTTAATGCAGGATTAAATGCCCTTCAACCGTCAGGAAGACCACTTTTCGATAGGGTAAGTCCTTTACGCGGTATAACCGGAAAACCGAAAAAGCGCCCCTTTGGGGGGCCCCCACCAATTAAGCACAACTCCGTCGAAGTCGAAAACCTAGGAGAGTCTTTATGGGCAACTAATGAAGCCATTAGAGCACTAAAATCTTTAGTAGGAATTATTTCCGATTTAATTCATTTTTGTGTTTAATTCTACTGGCCTATTAGGAGTTCTATAATTCTTTGTAACTGACCTTATGCGCCAGGTATCCGTCCGAGCTCCAGCGGTTAGGCAGCGCGCACACGTCCGTCTGCGCAGCTGAGCTACGTCAGTGTAGCGCCACGTCTCGTAACTCTGGCCGTCCGAACCGACACATGTTATGTTGCATTGAGAGGCCCACTGGTACAAGTCATACTATAGACACTGTGGGACTATAATTCTTTACAACTGACCTTATGCGCCAGGTATATTATCCGTCCGAGCTCCAGCGGTTGGGCAGCGCGCACACGTCTATCTGTGAAGCTGAGTTACGTCAGTGTAGTGCTACGTCTCGTAACTCTGGCCGTCCGAACCGACACATGTTATGTTGCTTTGAGAGGCCCACTGGTACTAATTATACTATAAACACTGTGGGACTATAATTCTTTGTAACTGACCTTATGCATTAGGTATCCATCTGAGCTCCAGCGGATAGGCAGCGCGCACACGTCCGTCTGCGCGGCCGAGCTACATTAATGTAACGCCACGCCGTCCGTAGCGACACATATTGCTTTGAGAGGCCCACTGGTACTAATTATATTGACACTGTGGGACTAGAGCGCCTAGCAACTGACCTACATTGGCGAAATCATGGTCCTCAGAACCAAGTCGTGGCCAAAATAAAAGAAGAAAAAGAAGCAACTGACCTTATGCGCCAGGTATCCATCCGCACGTAGCGACACACGTTGCCTGCTTTGAGAGGCCCACTAGTACAAGTCATGCTATAGACACTGTGGGACTATAATTATTTGTAACTGACCTTCATCATTAAAATCACAAGTGGCAGTGGGCGGGGCACATAGCTCGTAGAGACGATGGCCGTTGGAGCAGGAAAGTTCTCGAGTGGCGACCACGGGTTGGAAGACGTAGCGTGGGCAGGCCTCCTACTAGGTGGACCGACGATCTGGTAAAGGTCGCGGGAAGAGCCTGGATGCGGGCAGCGCAGGACCGTTCATTATGGAAAACCTAGGGGGAGGCCTTTGTCCAGCAGTGGACGTCATTTGGCTGAAACGAACGAACGAACTGACCTTATGCGCCAAGTATCCGTCCGAGCTCCAGCGGTTAGGCAGCGCGCACACGTCTATCTGCGCAGCTGAGCTACATTAGCGTAGCGCCACGCCGTCCGTAGCGACACATTGCTTTGAGATGCCCACTGGTACTAATTATATTGACACTGTGGACTATAATTCTTTACAACTGACCTTATGAGCCAGGTATCCATCCGAGCTCCAGCGGTTAGGCAGCGCGCACACGTCCGTCTGCGCGGCCGAGCTGCGACGGTGTAGCGCCGCGTCGCGTAGCACCGGCCGCACGTAGCGACACACGTTGCCCGCTTTGAGCGGCCCGCTGGTGCGAGACGGCGCGCGGTATGCGCCCGGCCTAGTTTTCAAAATGTAAAACGGTATTAGGTAAGGACTTCTTGGCGGGAATCTGAAGCGTCATGTTAGCGGTTTTGTTTTATTTCCTCAAATTTGTGTTTGGGCGACTATTAATGTGTAAAAATGGTGGATTATTAACCATTGAGTGTTCGTAAACGTGCATGAGTGTGGGCAAGTGAAGCAAAACAGTGCATCGTGATTCTTCTGGTTCTCTCAAGTTGTCCATAGGAGGTCTCAGTAAAGCACCACAACTTTACTGAGACTCAAAGGGTGGGAAGGGTTATCATCTATCATCCTTCATTATATCATTACTTGATCTCATTCTGTAACTTGTATCACATAAATACTTGAAAATCGCACAAATCAAGTCGACCTCGACGTGTATTGCCAACATCATCAAAAAAGAAGAAGAAGAAGGTATTAGGTAATGGTAACTTATAAAAACGGTAATAGAGTGTATAGTTCTTGCGACTCATGAAGGCGAGTGAGCTTTAATTGTGTCTACGCGTACATAACGACAGTATAATGTAAAGGTCACTCGCCATCGTTAGAGATGGGTAAGTGCTAATAATCCGATTAATAGCAATTGGCTAGTAACGGATTAAAAGCAGTTATTAGCCATAAATAGCCAATAATAGCCGATTTCAGATTTATACAAAAATAATACACTCTCACCAAATGTTTAATGCTGTTATTTTTGTTTTGTTTGCGCAACTTTTGTTTCCGGGAAAAGTACTTGCATATCACTACNGTTTTGGTTTAAATTGTATGCCTTTTATTATAATTTATTTCTTTAGTGTCGACACCGCCTTCCCCTTCATATTTGTTTCAAGTAACTGTCCTCACCATAGGTTGTCTGGAAGAGATCGCTTCATAGCGATAAGACCGCCTAATTGTACCTTGTGTGTTCCTTTTCTTCTGTTATGTTATTTGTTTGGTGTGCAATAAAGTGTATTTATTATTATTATTATTTGTGCTCTATGTAGACGACATTAAAAGAAAAGACGTTACTTAATTTTAATGAAAGCATATTTTAGTCGTGAAAAGACACGGGGAAAAAATAACTGAGGAGTTATCCTTAGGAGTCAATGACATGAAATCTTTACTTCCTGCGGTCGAATTGTGATTATAAGAGTGTCTCTACGAAGAAATTGAACGAATTAACGACATCCTAAACGCCATGACTTAATATGAATGCACCGTAGGTTTCGTAGCCCTGGCCCCGCGAATCGAGACAATAGATCTCAATTGTTTCGCAGTCTAATGCGACCGCTTTGGGTTTTGATGAGTTAGACACCCCGCAGAATTCGTCAGCCGATAGTTAGGCCCTGTTCTAATTTGTATTAAAAATCTGCCGATAGCAATGTGGGCATTTTCACTTTCAAACATGCCTGACCTAAGTAACGGCCGGCAAAGACGGTAGTCTGCGGCTAGACTTAATTAACTTTACAACTAAACTTACCTTATCCCACACTCCATGAACAGCAGCACCATTCCGTAAAGCATACATCGTGCGGCGTACGCTCTGAGGATCACTCGGAGGAGGCTGGGGGTACGCTTCTTGCCGTTTGCTCTCGCGACCTCTTCCTCCCAGAGGCGAGCGAATTTGTCGCCAAGTGGACCTGTTGACGATAGAGGGAAACATAATTAAGAAGTAGGTATTACACACTAGGTATGGATACCTGGATGCGGAATTGCGGACAGCGCATGACCGGTCCGGTCGTTGTGCAAATCCTTGAGGGAGACCTTTGTCCATCAGTGGACGACATTTGGCTACTTGAAGAACTACAGTACGGCTAGCACGAAAAACTTTCGAGTTCGAATCGTTTGCGTTAGTACGAAAACTACAACAGCGCCCCTGTGAACGTGTCGTAAAATGAACTTAGTATGAGAAATGGTTTCACGAAACTTATTTTGAAAATCAAAATTGTCACGTTATCGTTTAATTCGAAGGTTGAGTATCGAATTTTGTCGAATACGAAACGAAAGTTGTTCATGCTAGAGGTACAGGGCTAGCGCATAACCAAGTCTGTGCCTGAGGTATGGAAGCGGTGCGGTGTTTTTCTAATATTAAAATTCAGCGAGACTTCAGATATGCTTAATACTTGTAATGATTGTTGCCCTCAATTGCCTGTCACGTTCACATAAGACATTACCTCAGACACTGACTCAGACCTGTAACTGCTAAAGTTAGGGAAATAACAAGTGCCAAGTATTAATAGCTCGAATCAATGATAACTACTAGGTAGAGCAAGTATTATGATCTCGTCAACTTTACCATTGGTAAAATCGGAGAAAAGCAGAAATGTATTGGTGTTTTCTTGGATTTTGCCAAAGCTTTTGATACGGTGTCCCGGNGGCGAGGCTGACAATAGTGACTGAGTTTCTTGCGCTGCTTCTTCTCAGCACTGGCCCATTTATTGTCCTGAAGCAGTGGTAGGGTTAATATTGGGACGTGTAAAAGTGCTTTTTTTAAGCCTATTTACAGAAATAAATGAGTTTTAATGAGTTTTCAATTAGTTTTTTATCCATCTATGCTCAGAGCAGCAACCCAATGATCCAAGAAATAAAGAATTTGCAAAATTGTTAGCTTTTGAGCTCGACCGTGTTCCTGAAGAAAAACGCACAATGGCGTATTCAAAAATACTGGATTTCGTTAGAAAAATACGCCAAGAAGACAGTTTGGGTAATATCAGTTTGCCAAGTTTTGATGATTCCGACAATGAAGATGAGTAATATTCAAGTTGTTTCATGGGTTAAGTTAATTTCATTACATTTTTGTAAAATAAATATCATTCTGTATTTTTATTCACTCATCCTTTATGTATTTTCAATTGCCATAAATAATTCAGCTTTGTTTTTCTTCTTAGAAACATGACCATTTTAAGCTGACCTCCTATCACGTAGTAATTCTTTATAACCGTGTATCAACGTATACTGGTTTGTGTATTATAGCGTTAAATGTACCAAAACTAAATGCAATTATGACTGTTTTTACTATATATAGTCAAATCATCAATAGATACCGCCTTTAAAGCTAATTAATATTGTCAAATAATATTGTCCACCTAGATCGGGCTTTCGTCACATAGTGGGTCGCTGCGGGCCGGCTGTGCACACGCCGAGCAAACAATACCTACGGCAAGCGCACAACGACGTATTTGTTACCGCGATTATTTAACGAGTTACCCTCGGAACTTAAAAATAATATAACGCCAATTAATATCAAACATTAAAATTAAAACGCATTTGCTTCTGAATATTTTTCCCTCGGACCGCTGCACAGTTCAGCCGCGTTTAGAGTGCGTCCTCACACATTTTTCTTCCAAAATATTCAAGTAATCTCGTTATTGGAATTGTGCCTTGTTTCGTTGGACACAAAGTGCAATCTTATTACATCGGTGATCGCTCAAGCAACTTAAAAATTGTAACAAATAAACCAGAGATCTCACTATATTTGACGGAAAGGCGATTTGTATCGAAATCGTCGCGAAGCCACCAGCGAACAAGACCCCTGCACACGTCCCGCGGACGCCAATCAGCACCAGCCGAGATACGGTAAACTGAACCTTGAATCCTTTCGGTTGAAGCCTAATTCATATTGCGTAGTAATGTATCACTCGCCACCGCTCAATAAGTCGATGTCTACCTCCGAGCTTAATGTTACGCACGGGGACAAACGGCGGCGATTGAAGGATGGAGATTATGATGAATTAACAGCTTTTAAAATGGAGATACGCAGTCTACTAGAAATATTTCAAGAAGCACAAACTAAACAACTTGACAAATTGAGCAACAGTATACAAGAAATAAGGCTTCAGACTTCAAATATAAACAGTACTAACCAGGATATTGAGAAGTCTCTCGACTTTATGTCATCCCAACTGGACCATCTTCAGACAAAAATAGACGGACTAGAGGGGCAAAGGAAAGAAGTGCTGTCTGAAATCACAAGATTGGATGACAAATGTGACCTGCTAGAAAAATCCTTAAAAAAGACATGCATTGAAATAAAATTTGTACCCAAAGCCGATAATGAAAATAAAGAGAATCTTTTTGGCTATGTCCATTGTCTTGCTAAAAATCTGGAAATCGATATGCAGCCATCTGATCTGCGCGATGTGTATCGTATACCAAATAGGAAAGATCCCTCCAAGTCGACTGTCATCGTGGAACTGGCAAGTACACTAATGAAGCACAGGTTTTTGGGCTCAGCAAGAAAGTTTAACAAAACCAGAAAACTGAACGTAAGTCATTTGGGCATAAAAACAAACACCTCGCCATTATTTCTTTCGGAGACACTTACGGCAAAGTCAAGGAGACTACACTTCCTCGCGCGAGAATTTGCCAGACAAGAAAAATACCAATACTGCTGGACTTCCAACGGCAATATTTATCTCAAGAAGCAAGAAGGATTACCTTATATCTTGGTTAAAGACGAATCTCAGCTTTGCACTCTTAAATCGTAATTATAAGTTTTCTTTAGATTTGTTAAAAAATACTACAAAACACATAAAAATATCATTAACTACTCACTCTTTACACAAACATACTCATTATTGCAAAGAACTCTTATTTACACAATTACATATTTACACAAAACACTAAACATAACTTTTTTACATAATTATATACATACTTCCCTATTTTGTCAATACTTGGAATCAACATTGTCTAAGCCAAAATGCTTAACTACTTACTTATATTACCGTCGAATAATTATATTGGCCAAAAAAATGCATTTTCCAATTACTTTTGTAGAAAAATACCATAACGCAACAACACTAAGTAGGTTCAACCCGGCATTTACATATACTTTTAATTTTAAGATGTTTAAAATGCAACCTGAATTAAATACTTTTACTCGTTCCACAGCGTATTTAATCATAATTTCAAAACTAACGTACTATCAAAATATTTATCTTTATACAAAAATAATACACTCTCACCAAATGTTTAATGCTGTTATTTTTGTTTTGTTTGCGCAACTTTTGTTTCCGGGAAAAGTACTTGCATATCACTACCAAACAAAATGAATAGTAGATTAAATGTAATAAACGATATTGACAAGACTAGCCTATCGACTAGTGTTGAGCTTTATGATCCCGAACTATGCAAATTGCATTTATTGGGAACAAATAAAAACAAACTTACAATACTAACACAAAATATACGTAGCATAAATAAAAACTTTGACAGCCTAGTGTTGTTCTTGAATCGCCTACAATTTAACCCAGACATTATCGTACTTACTGAATGCTGGATTAATGAATCTTCGAATGAAATACCTTTAAATGGCTACAAATGCTACCACTCAAAGTCATATTTAAATCAAAATGATGGAATAGTAATCTATTCACGGCTAAATCTAAATATCTGTATAGTGGAACCAGAGTTTCGAGAGGCCAATTGTCTGGTAATACAAATAGAGCAGACATTTTCTGTAATAGCAATCTATCGCCCCCCTTCATTTTCAAATATAGGTAATTTTTTGGGGTCACTTGAATCTGTCCTATCTTCCTTCACTAAGCCTCACTCGATACTTCTGGGTGACATTAACATTAATATTAATAAAGATACATCGGATGACGCTACAGATGAATATTTGAGCATCTTAGCACATTACGGATATATACCTAGTCATAATCTTCCAACGAGAGGACCAAATAATCTTGATCATTGCATGATAAAATCATCTCTCTCCTCTACTACAGTTGTATGTCACTCGGATATAACTGACCATAGCTCAGTGCTATGTAGCCTAGGAACACATATACAAAAAGAAAACTTAAACGCTAAATGCACAAAGATCGATTATGATGCACTCGATAAGACCTTAAAACAAATTGACTGGACTCAACTATATCAGATTAATGAAACAAAAGAAGCAATAAATTATTTCCTACAAGTTTTTAACACTGCTATCAATAAACACAAAACTGAGCGTAAGACACGTAGTCGGGATGTTATTTGCAAAAAATGGATAACACCTGGATTACTGAAGTGTATAAGACGTCGTGATGCTCTTCATGCTAAAGCCAAAAAGTTTCCTCATGATACCAATGTTACTAAGGAATATAAACTGTATAGGAATTACTGTGGAAATATATTGCAAAAAGTAAAAAATGAATACGAAAAGAGGACTTTAGTTGAAAACAAAAATGATATTAAAAAAACTTGGACAACCGTCAAAAAAATATGCAATATTAATTGTTCTAAAACCTCTAACGAGGAACTATTAAAAGTAAAATCACATCCTAAGGAATCTTTAAATGCAGTAAATGACTACTTTAGTTCTGTAGGTGAAAAACTTGCTAATGCTATGTTAAAGGAATCTAACCAAACAGAAGCAGCGCTAGCAGATAAATTTAATTCTCAAAGTTCAATGACACCATGCTCTTCTCTCTTTCTTAGTCCAACAGATAGTATAGAAATAGTCAAGTTAATTAGCTCCCTTAAATCCAGTAACGCCTTGGGTCACGACTTCCTTAGCAACAATATTCTGAAAAATACCAAATTTGCCATAGCTGAACCAATCGCTCATATTTGCAATTTAAGCATGTCCTCTGGTACAGTTCCTCTCGAGCTAAAGGTGGCAAATGTAGTTCCGATTTTCAAAGCGGGCCAGGTGCATGAACCAGCCAATTACAGACCAATCTCACTACTGAGCACCCTCTCAAAAATAATTGAGAAAGTGGTTAACATCAGGCTATTAAAGTACCTTGAGCAGAGGGGACTCCTGGCAGAAAATCAATACGGGTTTCGTTCGGGTAAATCCACTGAGGACGCCGTTAATGATCTCGTCAACTTTACCATTGGTAAAATCGGAGAAAAGCAGAAATGTATTGGTGTTTTCTTGGATTTTGCCAAAGCTTTTGATACGGTGTCCCGGCCGATACTCCTAAAAAAGCTTGAGGTCCTTGGAATTAGAGGGATTGCTCTGGACTGGTTTCGATCCTACCTCTCTGATCGTAAACAAAGAGTATCGGTCGGGGACCATCATAGTGACTACACGGATATTAGGTTTGGTGTGCCCCAGGGAAGTGTACTGGGTCCATCGCTGTTTTTAATATACATAAATGACCTGTGCTCTATAAAAATACCGAACGCCAGAATATTTACTTTTGCTGATGACACAGCTATCATCTTCCATGCAAACTCTTGGAGTCAAGTCGGTCATGTGGCTCAAGCAGGAATAAACACTGTTAGCTTGTGGCTTAAAAATAATCTACTAACTGCCAATGCTAGTAAGACTAAGTATGTTTCTTTCAGGATAACCAATAAAACTGCACCTATACAGTCTCTAGCACTCAAACTCCATTCTTGCCAAAATATAGACCACTCTGGGTGCAACTGTGAAAATCTTGAACAAGTAGAAGCAATAAAATACTTAGGTATATTAATTGACCATAAATTCACCTGGCTAGCACAAGTAGAAGCAGTTTCAAAGAGACTAAAGAAACTTATGCATATTTTTAAAAAGCTTAGCTCTGTCGCGGACTTGGACTTGATAAGGATGATTTATCTCAGTTTGTGCCAATCGACGATAAACTACTGTATAATAGTATGGGGCGTAGCCTGTAAAACACATTTACTCAAACTCGAACGCATTCAACGGTCAATCTTGAAAATAGCCTACCGTCGACCTAGGCGCTATTCAACAATTAATCTCTATGCTGAATGCCAGCTTCTCAGCGTTCGTCAACTGTACATATCTGCTACGATTGTATTCTTTCACAGGCAAGCTGGCAATGTGGCACGCACCTCGTACAGATCACTTAAGTGGGAACTACCCAGTATAAAAACTGCTTTTGCTCGCAGATCTTTTAGCTTTATGGGTCCATATCTTTACACTCAGGTATACAAGATAGATAAAAGTATTATAAATATGACCAGAACAGGTTGCAAAACGATGGTATTTAAATGGCTACAATGCCAAAGTTATAATGAAACGGAAACTTTACTCCAAACTCTCATCTGAATATGTATATATCCTGCCACTAGCGCTCACACACACACACACACACACACACACACACACACACACACACACACACACACACACACACACACACACACACACACACACACACACACAAACTTATTTAATTTATAACGATAAGAGTCGCATCTCAAACTTATTTGAAAATTGTAAATAATTATAAATATTCGTGGGTTCAATTCCTGCCTTAGGCAGTTCGATTTTTTTTCAAGTTAGTTAAAATTTTCAAAATACATACAAAGTCATGCACGCACTTTATCTCGAAATTTCAACGGGAAGACTGGTCTCCACGACACAGGGAATCCTAGTGTGGAGTCCAGTGATGCTGTTAGTACATACTTACTGTATAAATTGTAATCCGTTTCTATTCAGAATGTAACAGTAACTAAATCATGTACTGTAATATTTTTGGACTAAATAAATATCATTTTCATTTTTTTTTTCATTTAACATTAAAATGAGTGTCAAAAATACCGTAAAATTAAAAATGATTTCATAAATAGTTCAAACTGAAGATCATTATGTATTTTTTTTAATTTCATTTTGGTTTAAGAACATAGCAGTTATAATTTAGAGTAGCCAAAAACGGTATAAAGATGGCAAAAACCGGTAATTTTCCCTACATTGCATTTGAAGCCAACGCATTTCGGGAGGCTAATACGATCACGATATACCTCGACTATACTCGGCCCAAAGACTCGTGGCAGGCAGGGCCATAAGTAATTTTTGAAACAGTGATGCACGCTGGCCAATATTTTATTAATTATCACGTATTATAATCAACGCTATGCATGCCTCTGTGTGACGTCACCCATAACCAGTGCGAGTGCGAGAGAAAACGTGATATGCACTGTTTTATTATGACACCGCCTGCCACGAGTCTTTGGGCCGAGTATAGCGAAGGGAATAAACGAAGTCTTCCACAGAACTACTTACTAGATAACGTCAGCCTAGATTTATGGGACTATAAATTCCATTAGGGCCCAACGCCACTGTAATATTCAAGTGTGTCATATTCACGGAACTTCGTATTATTGTCGTCACGTACCGCATTTGTATGTTGTATTGTATGTCAAATGGCAAACAGGACATGCATGAAATCCCTAGGGACTCAAGTAGAACGGAGTAGCTATCATGCCTGTACAGTCGACGACATAGATGTTATCAGCTTTGGGTTCTCTTGCTGGAGGAGCAGCTGGTATAGCAAAAGCTGTTAATGATTCTAAAGCCGCGCAAAAGAGTCTACTAGAATCAGAAAGACACAACAGAATGATGGAAGCGGTGGCCCTTGGAAAAGGACTGTATATAAAACCTCATAAAAAAGGAGCAGGTTTATATCTCAATCCATCAAAAAACTAATGAAGCGGCTACCTAGACGTGCGCTCACTAACCTGGATATATTAGAACATGCCAGTGATATTCCATTCTTTCGTGGTGTATTCATGAGAGATACACTACCTGTGAAACCTAAGAAGATAGAATGTGCAATCATGAATTTGGATAGTAACAAAAATCCTGGTACACATTGGGTAGCCTTTGTAAAGCAAAATGATTACGTCGAATATTATGACAGTTTTGGTAATTTGAAACCACCGTTGGAATTAGTTAAATATTTTCGCAACTTACCTATAAGCTATAATAATGTACGACATCAAGCCTTTGGTACAATAAACTGTGGTCATTTGTGTATAAATTTTTTAAGGAAATATTGGAAAAAACATTTATATAATGAAAATTAT
>NW_021130917.1:0-788 GCF_004193835.3 Ostrinia furnacalis
TAATGCTTGTATATGGAATCATTTCCATCAAATCCATTTGCCATAGTTTATTAACACCAGCAACAATATATTTGCGTGTTGGAAACCGTTTTCTCATTGGTCTATTTAAACTATACGCCAACTGATTACCTAACCATTTCCTCGTCTCTTTTACCGAAACATTTGCAGCATTTGCAAGCTTTGAAATACCGGCGTATCCAACTGGGTCCTTTGGATTGTACCATAGTTGTTCCATCAACTTGATCGCGCGAAATACAACAACGAATATTTAGTGAAATGTCTGGAATATTAGAAGGTGCAACACCCATTTATATTGCAATATCAAAAAGAATTTAAAATTGTTTATACAGAATCAATAATTTTCTTTGTAGCATATCCTGTAGCAGCACCAACTGCACCGGTTGCAGCAGCTTTACCTCAATAAACCTAGAATCGGTAAAAGTGCAGCCCAAACAAATCCATTTCCACTTTGTCCATAATAAACTTGTTTTTCGCCCTTTTTCTTCTTCTTGATTTCATTTTGTACGGGAAAATGTCTTTCAAGAATTCGTTTCTTTGCTGCCAAATTCATTGCTTTTGCCATATCTACAAGAGCTTCTTGATACTTTTTCAATCGATATTTTCCACTTTTGTGACCAACATTGACTCGACCCAAAACAATTTGTTGCAAAACACTAATGAAATCATTCATTACAAATGCCGGCATTGAGTGCATAATTTGCCATCGAGAATTTGATGGAGCTCTTAAAATTGCCTTAAAGTATGGAATACTTCGTGAAAATCTTCTC
>NW_021130918.1:0-3625 GCF_004193835.3 Ostrinia furnacalis
ACAGAGATAACCACTGAGCAGGAAGACGACAAAGCACCCGTTGTCTCCGTACACTCAACTGAACACATCACAGACGAGACACTCACTCCATTTGACACTTCACTAGTTACCGACACAGCAAAATTGATCGAAGAGGAACCTGAGAAGGTTCAGGTCACTCAGATACGCACGGACACCGGCGACGTCAAAACAGTCAAGGTCTCTAAGCGCGTCATCAAGAAGAAGCACGGTCCGAAGCAACAAGTAACTGAAATCACCACGACGCAGCAGGACGACGAGGCTCCAGTCACGACGGTCAGCGTGACCGAAGAACCAGTGCCCGAGCAGGAGGTCACCCCCATCGAGACTGTAGAGCTACCGGAGGAAACCGCCGTCGAAGAAATACAAACCCCCGAGGGTAAAAAGGTGGTCAAGAAAACCACAAAGCGCATCGTGAGGAAGAAGGGCCCGAAACAAGAAACCGTCGAGGTCACAACTACGCAGGAGGACGACAAGGAGCCAGTTACATCCGTCAACATTGTCGAAGAAACGCCCACCGAAGACACGCCAGCCGAAGTTGTTGAATTACCTGAACAAACGACCGTTGAAGAACTCGAAACGCCTGAAGGTAAGACTGTACACAAGAAAATCACAAAACGCATTATCAAAAAGAAGGTAGGCCCCAAGACACAAACAACAGAGATAACCACTGAGCAGGAAGACGACAAAGCACCCGTTGTCTCCGTACACTCAACTGAACACATCACAGACGAGACACTCACTCCATTTGACACTTCACTAGTTACCGACACAGCAAAATTGATCGAAGAGGAACCTGAGAAGGTTCAGGTCACTCAGGTACGCACGGACACCGGCGACGTCAAAACAGTCAAGGTCTCTAAGCGCGTCATCAAGAAGAAGCACGGTCCGAAGCAACAAGTAACTGAAATCACCACGACGCAGCAGGACGACGAGGCTCCAGTCACGACGGTCAGCGTGACCGAAGAACCAGTGCCCGAGCAGGAGGTCACCCCCATCGAGACTGTAGAGCTACCGGAGGAAACCGCCGTCGAAGAAATACAAACCCCCGAGGGTAAAAAGGTGGTCAAGAAAACCACAAAGCGCATCGTGAGGAAGAAGGGCCCGAAACAAGAAACCGTCGAGGTCACAACTACGCAGGAGGACGACAAGGAGCCAGTTACATCCGTCAACATTGTCGAAGAAACGCCCACCGAAGACACGCCAGCCGAAGTTGTTGAATTACCTGAACAAACGACCGTTGAAGAACTCGAAACGCCTGAAGGTAAGACTGTACACAAGAAAATCACAAAACGCATTATCAAAAAGAAGGTAGGCCCCAAGACACAAACAACAGAGATAACCACTGAGCAGGAAGACGACAAAGCACCCGTTGTCTCCGTACACTCAACTGAACACATCACAGACGAGACACTCACTCCATTTGACACTTCACTAGTTACCGACACAGCAAAATTGATCGAAGAGGAACCTGAGAAGGTTCAGGTCACTCAGGTACGCACGGACACCGGCGACGTCAAAACAGTCAAGGTCTCTAAGCGCGTCATCAAGAAGAAGCACGGTCCGAAGCAACAAGTAACTGAAATCACCACGACGCAGCAGGACGACGAGGCTCCAGTCACGACGGTCAGCGTGACCGAAGAACCAGTGCCCGAGCAGGAGGTCACCCCCATCGAGACTGTAGAGCTACCGGAGGAAACCGCCGTCGAAGAAATACAAACCCCCGAGGGTAAAAAGGTGGTCAAGAAAACCACAAAGCGCATCGTGAGGAAGAAGGGCCCGAAACAAGAAACCGTCGAGGTCACAACTACGCAGGAGGACGACAAGGAGCCAGTTACATCCGTCAACATTGTCGAAGAAACGCCCACCGAAGACACGCCAGCCGAAGTTGTTGAATTACCTGAACAAACGACCGTTGAAGAACTCGAAACGCCTGAAGGTAAGACTGTACACAAGAAAATCACAAAACGCATTATCAAAAAGAAGGTAGGCCCCAAGACACAAACAACAGAGATAACCACTGAGCAGGAAGACGACAAAGCACCCGTTGTCTCCGTACACTCAACTGAACACATCACAGACGAGACACTCACTCCATTTGACACTTCACTAGTTACCGACACAGCAAAATTGATCGAAGAGGAACCTGAGAAGGTTCAGGTCACTCAGGTACGCACGGACACCGGCGACGTCAAAACAGTCAAGGTCTCTAAGCGCGTCATCAAGAAGAAGCACGGTCCGAAGCAACAAGTAACTGAAATCACCACGACGCAGCAGGACGACGAGGCTCCAGTCACGACGGTCAGCGTGACCGAAGAACCAGTGCCCGAGCAGGAGGTCACCCCCATCGAGACTGTAGAGCTACCGGAGGAAACCGCCGTCGAAGAAATACAAACCCCCGAGGGTAAAAAGGTGGTCAAGAAAACCACAAAGCGCATCGTGAGGAAGAAGGGCCCGAAACAAGAAACCGTCGAGGTCACAACTACGCAGGAGGACGACAAGGAGCCAGTTACATCCGTCAACATTGTCGAAGAAACGCCCACCGAAGACACGCCAGCCGAAGTTGTTGAATTACCTGAACAAACGACCGTTGAAGAACTCGAAACGCCTGAAGGTAAGACTGTACACAAGAAAATCACAAAACGCATTATCAAAAAGAAGGTAGGCCCCAAGACACAAACAACAGAGATAACCACTGAGCAGGAAGACGACAAAGCACCCGTTGTCTCCGTACACTCAACTGAACACATCACAGACGAGACACTCACTCCATTTGACACTTCACTAGTTACCGACACAGCAAAATTGATCGAAGAGGAACCTGAGAAGGTTCAGGTCACTCAGGTACGCACGGACACCGGCGACGTCAAAACAGTCAAGGTCTCTAAGCGCGTCATCAAGAAGAAGCACGGTCCGAAGCAACAAGTAACTGAAATCACCACGACGCAGCAGGACGACGAGGCTCCAGTCACGACGGTCAGCGTGACCGAAGAACCAGTGCCCGAGCAGGAGGTCACCCCCATCGAGACTGTAGAGCTACCGGAGGAAACCGCCGTCGAAGAAATACAAACCCCCGAGGGTAAAAAGGTGGTCAAGAAAACCACAAAGCGCATCGTGAGGAAGAAGGGCCCGAAACAAGAAACCGTCGAGGTCACAACTACGCAGGAGGACGACAAGGAGCCAGTTACATCCGTCAACATTGTCGAAGAAACGCCCACCGAAGACACGCCAGCCGAAGTTGTTGAATTACCTGAACAAACGACCGTTGAAGAACTCGAAACGCCTGAAGGTAAGACTGTACACAAGAAAATCACAAAACGCATTATCAAAAGAAGGTAGGCCCCAAGACACAAACCACACACATCACAACAGAACAGGAAGACGACAAAGCACCTGTCGTCTCCGTACACACAACAGAACACATCACAGATGACACACTCACTCCATTTGACACATCACTAGTCACCGACACAGCAAAATTGATCGAAGAGGAACCTGAGAAGGTTCAGGTCACTCAGGTACGCACGGACACCGGCGACGTCAAAACAGTCAAGGTTTCTAAGCGCGTCATCAAGAAGAAGCACGGCCCGAAGCAACAAGTAACTGA
>NW_021130919.1:0-14395 GCF_004193835.3 Ostrinia furnacalis
CGAACTCAGTGACTCTAGGACTGAGGTGAGATATCATCATCATCATCATTTTAACCACAGGACACCCACTGCTGAACATAGGCCTTCCTGCTACCTTTATGAGGTCGTTGATCCACTTTGTGGATGGACGTCCTATGCTGCGCTTTCTGGTGGTACGTGGCCTCCACTCCAGAACCTTGCTGCCCCATCGGCCGTCAGTACTGCGTACTATGTGCCCTGCCCATTGCCACTTCATTTCAGTCATAGGACGTCCACTGCTGTACATAGGCCTCCCTCATTGATTTATGCCCGTTTTCACCATCAATCCCTAATTTTTAAGTGACCCCTATGGTAAGGTAACACATACAGGAAATTTGTTTTCAAAGTGGTCACTTAAAAATTTGGGATTGATGGTGAAAACGGGCATTAGTGGTCTATATCCAACGCGCCTTTCTGCTACCTTTATGAGGTCGTTGAAGCACTTTGTGGATGGACGTTCTACGCTGCGTTTTCTGGTACGTGACCTCCGCTCCAGAACCTTGCTGCCCCATCGGCCGTCAGTTCTGCGTACTATGTGCCCTGCCCATTGCCACTTCAGCTTGCTTCAGGTGAGATATAATAATGTAGTAATCAGGTGAGTACAAGCAAGAGAACGTCCGCATAATGGACACGGAAGACCTGCCGCCGCTGACACTGGACCGCATGTTCGTGAGGATGCCTCAGAGCAAGGCCGGCTGCTCCTTCTGCCAGTACTTCNGGAGCTAAGCGACTCTAGGACTGAGGTGAGACATCATCATTTCAGCCACAGGACGTCCACTGCTGAACATAGGCCTCCCCCAATGATTTCCACATCTCTCGAATGGTAGCAGCCTGCATCTAGCGCCTTCCTGATTCGTAAATGAAAGTCCCACGGTGCGTTTGCTGGTACGTGGCCTCCACTCCAGAACCTTGCTACCCCATCGGCCGTCAGTACTGCGTACTATGTGCCCTGCCCATTGCCACTTAAGCTTTCTTCAGGTGAGATATAATCATCATTTCAGCCACAGGACGTCCACTGCTGAACATAGGCCTCCCTCATTGATTTATGCCCGTTTTCGCCATCAATCCCTAATTTTTAAGTGACCCCTATGGTAACACGTAACAGGAAATTTGTTTTCAAAGGGGTCACTTAAAAATTAGGGATTGATGGTGAAAACGGGCATTAGTGGTCCATATCCAGCGCGCCTTTCTGCTACCTTTATGAGGTCGTTGATACACTTTGTGGACGGACGTCCTACACTGCGTTTTCCGGTACGTAGCCTCCATTTCAGAACCTTGCTATCTAGTAACGAAATAGATGTAAACAACTCGTCCTCTTCCAAAACTTGTATCTTGTGGTGTCAATAGAACGTAAACGAAACGTACTAAAAATAATAATATTCGATAACGCAACTGGAACAATAGTATGTAGTTGTATCAATTGGTAAAGAAAGGATATTGGTCTTCGTCCATAAATATTGTTGGCCTAAGAACCAACAGTGATGAAAAATACCTCTCTAAATTCAAAATGACACGACTAGCATAAACGAACAATGACCCTAACGAACACTTCTAAAAACTATTTCTTTAATTTTATAGGATGAGATCAAGGAAGCAGTGAACAAGGCGTGCGACCGCTTGCCGAAGTCCATCGATGGGGAATGCCGCACCTTCGTCACCAACTACGGACCCGCCGTCATCGCTCTGCTGGTGCAAGAGATTGACCCGGCTAGTGTGAGTGTTATTTTTTTTAATAGATCTCAAGCTAAGAGTGGAACTAGGAGGTAATTATTGTCACTTAGATTTGCTATGGCCCTAAATATACCACTGTTGCGGCTCAATCCGTCTATCAAGCGTCTCTAATACTTAATTGCATAACTTGATGATACCATGACCGAGGAAACTCTGTGCAGATTCTGCCATACAGAAGAAGAAACGGCCATGCATGTTCTTTGCTCATGCTTCCCGCTTATGAGCAAAAGAAGTATCCATCTAGGGCGACACATTATGCACCCGGATGAGATAGCAGATATCACGCTCCAAAGAATCTGGAAATTTATAGACTCAACGGGACTAAGCAGTGAACTCTAAAGACAAGGGCTGCCACAATAGATCAAACCTGGTCGAGCTGGTGCAAATGAAGGCCCAAAACCAATAATAATAATAATAATTGCATAACTTATAATTAAATAATCACTTAACTTCCTTTCCTAACTAAATCGTAATTTCTAATACATGTAATTGTTTGCTATTGCTTTGTCGCAGGCGTTTTTAAACTTCATTCTATTTTGTACTGTCAAAATCACTTACCTTCCAGTCGCCGCGCGATACGCACTATTGTAATACATTTTCAAATAATACGAAATATTCATCAAACCTGAGTTTTATTGGCTCCGAATGTCAGCGAAGACAACCACACTATTAATTTACTAGATGCAGGATTTTTTGGTAAATTGTGACTTAACGGCAATCATAGTAGATCGAAACCGGTCGCCTCTGCTATTAAAAAAGTCACTTAGATCGCTATCTTAGATTTTTTTTAAATTAAATACCTACGACTGACAGTTTTCAAGCTGCTGTTACTTTGAAACTAAATCAATGACTCGGACGGGTCATTGATTATTGAGTCGGCTTATACATATGGTTTAAATTTAAAGACGTAATAATTAATTATCCTGTTTTTCTATCTAAGAAGTTTCCTATCTCTGTGAACATTGCTGTGATCCTTTGTTAACCATGTTATTAATGCAGGTATGCCCAGCGCTGGGCCTGTGCGAACAGACTCAAGAAGTGAGGAAAGTGTCCATCAACTTTGAGAAGTCCAACTGCCCGCTGTGCCTGTTCGCTGTCGAACAACTCGAGACCATGCTGAAGAACAACCGCACTGAGGTTGGTAGAAAACAAAACTCCTCGAAGCAAAAAGTTGTCATAGAATCCTACTTCAATTTAAATTCGAAAGATACGTCTTTCTTTAACGTATCTTCATGTTACGAGTTTACGATCTTATGGTCCTTTAAGAAAAAATAAAGATGCCGTAGTAAAAGCAATGAGTGGAGGGACTCCAATTTATCAGAGAAAAATTAAAGACATGGCCTACTTTTCTCAAGCTGTTCAAACGGGTTGCGATGCCTAATGTTCGCCCCTTACGACATTCACGGGAATAGTGGGCGTAGTTCTATTTAACTCTGCCGTACGCAAATAATATTGGCTAATTTTTACAAAACTTGGAAGCTTATCAAGCTCAAGAGTTCACCCGCAAGGTGGACTGACGACCTCATAAAAGTAGCAGGAAGGCGCTGTATGCAAGCCGCTACCAACCGGGCGGTATGGAAGTCATTGGGGGAGGCCTGTGTTCAGCAGTGGACGTCCTGTGGCTGAAATGATGATGTAAGCTCATCCTGTATTATGGCTTTATCCCACAGGAGAACATCCGCCACGCTCTAGACAATCTCTGCACCCACCTGTCAACCAAACTTCAAACTGAGTGCGTGGACTTCGTGGATGCTTACACCAACCAACTGGTGGAGATGCTGGTCGCTAACATGGACGCTCAAGAAGTCTGCGTCTACCTTAAGCTGTGCACGGTAAGACAAGCTAAGCTAGATTTCTTATTATAAATGATGGGTTATAGGTGTTAATTGAAAAATGATAAAAGAATAACAGAGATTTTAATAGATTTACACAGGAACTACAGACACTAGACAGCCTTACAGACAGAGAGACCGGAAACAGCAAGTGACAGATGTCAAAAAAAAAATTGTATTTGCGTTTAGAAATTACAACAATAAAACGTAAAGTACGGCCAACGAGAAGCGATACCAAATGTAAACAAACCCAATGTCATGGGTGAACCCGTCTGACTTTGACATATTTTGGCGGGAGAACGAGACATTACGACAAATACACAAGATGGGAAGAGACAAAATATATTGTCAATTCGACAGTCGTATCGACCTTTTGTATCGCTGCTAGTTGGTCGTACAACAGAATAATAATAAGTACTACGTACAGAAGTTTTACTTCGCGAAGGTATTTAAAAAAAATATGCTCAATGTCATTAACAATATGGTGTAAATTAGCCTGTCTCAAGAGTCAAGCACCATTTTGTTGACAAACGTCAGTGATCGGCACTGCGCCGAAGCTATAGGGCTGACTTCGGTAAAATGATGTGACGTGAGGTGCCAAACTGCGGAAAATGGCGGAGGAAATACATGATTTAGCATGAATTATCATGAATAATATTAACTACTTATTTACCTCTCAGTGTCTTGAGACAACTTAAAAAAGTACATTCTGTGTTTTTATTATTATTTAGGCAGTTAAATACTGCACAGTATTTAGTACACCATTTTCTTTATTTTCTTCCATCATACCCAAGAATACGCGTGCGTGAGTCAATGTTCGCTCGTATGTGAGGCCTTGTCGAATAGTGTCCTGTAGGTGGGCCATCGTGCGTGTTTTGTTTTCGATGTAAACTCGCGGAGATGAACAGGCCTGGTCGTACTTTATACTAAATAAAGTACTGAGATTTAAGTTGGATTAAATTATGGACTAGAAAAATCTTATAACAAAACAAGTTTTATCAGTCATCCTAGAACTATGTGTCAAAAATAAACCCACAAAACCCCTAGTTTAATTTTTTAACCCCTAGATTAATGGAACGAATTATCACGCCTAAGACCCGGTTTCCACCTAGGCGTTCCAACCAATCAGATTTCAAGCATTGTTGTAGAATGAAATCTGATTGGTTATTCAAAACATTTATCCGCCCCGTTCCGCTTTGGTGGAATTCGAGCGGGCCTACGACTCACATAATCTTTGCAATATCAGTAACAATATCAGAGTGGTTCCCCAAAAAATATGTATTTATCTACTATTTTTTATTTCTTCTGAAGGACACATCGATTAAAACCGATCCATTAAAGATCACTCACTCGAGCATCGACAAATTCCACGACAATCCGCAACTGAATGCCGACAGGAACAACAGGAAGAAGTCTATGCTACCCGCACACATGCTCGTGAATGGCGATATCGGTAAGTTATTATTTAACAATTAGCTTTTGCCAACGGCTTCGCTCGCGTAAAATTTAGTTTGTCACATATGGTTATAAAAATCTGTTGAGTAATTTGGCGTGAAAGAGTAATAAATATACATACATTGACAAGTTAAAGTTACTATATGGCCACCACTTTACCCACTATGACGTTGCTTTTTCTTATTCTAGTGTTTGTAATAATTGAAGTCACCGCAACCATACACAAGTAAAAATAATAATTATGGGGCCAGATTTTTTTCCAAAAAAATGTGTTACTTAAAACCTTTAGGTAATGTCCTAACCAAACTGGGAACATGTACACAAAGTAATGGCTACCAGCGGTTATGAAAGCCACTGAATAGCCACCAGATTACATACACGCCAAGACTTATTTCATTTTTAGTGGCTCTTAGAATTTACGTTTTAAAATCCATAAATAAACAATGCAATGCAATTCTCAAGCTTATTTTTGCCTTATGGCAGTGTTATCACTTCTACGAGAATTTAAATAAATTAATTGAATTAGGTATTTATATTGTAACATTCGAACAGAAACGAATGAAATTAAGACTTATTTCATTTTTAGTGGCTCTTGGAATTTACGTTTTAAAATCCATAAATAAACAATGCAATGCAATTCTCAAGCTTATTTTTGTCATAACACTTCTACGAGAATTTAAATAAATCAATTGAATCAATTATATTGTAACATTTGAACAGAAACGAACGAAATTCCCGACGACACCGTAAACGGTCGGCCCATCAACAAGGTGTCGCAGAAGACCGTGTGTGTCGTCTGCGAGTTCGTCATGAAGGAGATCGACGAGCAGATCAAGGATAAACACAACGAGGTGAGTTTACAATAAATTTCAGTGAAACCTACCAAATCTATGTAAGACCACTTATGTAGGGTAAACCAACAGTCATTGGACAAAACAACCGTTGAATTTTCTTTAAATGAATATTCGTTCAAATACAATGAATATTCCTTAAAAAAACGCCCTTTTATCTCCATCAGTCGGAATCTCTCAGTTATTGAAATAGAAATGCTATTTTTAATTCGGTAAATAACTGTCCAATAACTTTCTTAAGTATCCAATGACAGGCAGTTTACCCTACCTGGAATTACGAAAATAAAGAAATTTGATTTGATTTGTACTGTATTACCAATTACCAAGGAATAAGGTTGCTTTCCGTCAACGCGAGTATTGAAATAAATCTTCAAGCTATTTAGGTTTATGATGTAGTAAAGTTGATAGTATAGCAGACTGCTCTGCAGGTTTAATTTTGCCAAAAAATGTAGCAATTACAGCTACATGACGTGCCACTAATAAGCTGTCGTCGTCCGTACAGCACCGACAAACGAACACTTCACCACGTATTAACGTAACTTCGATAAAATATACGTCACGACGCCGGCGAATACGTCTTTTCGCATGCATATTTTATTTTTAGTGTAAATACAAAGTTGTGATAACACTATGTAATGTTAAAAGAAAATTTGTATTAGAGTAGGCGCACACCATTGATTTTTAGTTGGCCGATAGTTGTGCCCGATTTTAATTTGTATGAAGAATCGCCCAAATCGAATCGGCGCAGTGTGCGCACTCCCATACATGCCCATACTGATCAACTGCCCGACTAAACTATCTTCCGACGAAAAATCAACGGTGTGCGCCTACTCTTATTGATTTCAAAGCTAATTGAAACAATTAATTCGCTTTCGAGGGCTAAAATTGCTTCAAAAAAGTCGTCTCTTGGAATTGTTGATTACTATAGTCTGGTCTATGAGCAGAGAATAGCTAGCTAGAATTTTGTCCAATGACCCCAAGCTACCCATCCTTATCGCGCGTAATTATGTTGCTGTCGCGCTCGCACACTCACTGCCTGCGGGCGCCCGTCGCACAGTCGCGATAAGGATGGGTAGCTTGGGGTCATTGGACAAAATTCTACGTGCTCACAGACCGGGCTTTAGTGTCAAATAAAATAATAAATAAATAAATATCCTTAGACATTTTACACTGCGCTTCTAGTCCCAAACTAAGCAAAGCTTGTACTATTCAATGCATTCTGCAACAGGATGAAATCAAGAAGATAGTTCACGGCGTGTGCCGCCACATGCCCAAGTCGGTGCGCGCCGAGTGCGACCAGTTCGTGGAGAAATACGCCGACCTCGTCATCAGCCTGCTGGCCCAGGAGCTCGAACCCGACCAGGTGTGCCAGCAGCTCAAGCTCTGCGACCCGCAGATCATAGCACTGGATGGAATCAGAGGTAAGACTAACAGAATTATTAGAGATGGATAGATTGGTGGTTCTTGCAGAGTAGAACAGGAACTAAGGGTGACAGGAAGAGGTGACTAAAGGAACGCCAAAACTCCTAATCCAGTCAGGCCAAGTGTGATTAATATCATGAGCTAATGCTCAAGCTGTGCGACCCGCAGATCATAGCACTGGATGGCATCAGAGGTAAGACCAACTGAAGAATTAGTCCTTATTAAAGAGATAGATTGGTGGTGAACAGGAACGCCCTTCAAGAGGTGACTAAGGGAGAAATATGCGAACGCCAGACCTAATCCAATCAGGTGGGACCCTCAGATCATGGCGCTCGACGGCATCAGAGGTAAGACCAACTGAAGAATTAGTCCTTTAAAGAAATGGATAGATTGGTGGTTCTTGCGGAGTAGAATATGACAGCCCCTTCTCTTTAAGAGGTGACTAAAGGAACGCCAAAACTCCTAATCCAGGCCAAGTGTGCTATTAGCTCAAGCTCTGCGATCATGGCGCTCGAAGGCATTAGAGGTAAGACCAACTGAAGAATTAGTCCTTTAAAGAGATGGATAGATTGGTGGTTCTTGCCGAGTAGAATAAGACAGCCCCTTCTCTTCAAGAGGTGACTAAGGGAACGCCAAAACTCCTAATCCAGTTAGGCCAGGTGTTAGCTGAAGCTCTGCGACCCTCAGATCGTGGCGCTCGAAGGCATCAGAGGTAAGACCAACTGAAGAATTAGTCTTTTAAATAGATGGATAGATTGGTGGTTCTTGCAGAGTAGAATAGGAACGCTCCTTTTCTTCGAGAAGTGACTAAGGGAGAACTATGCGAACGTCAGATTTTCCCATCTAGCAGGCCAAGTGTGTCATTAGCTGAAACTGTGTGACCCTCAGATTATAGCACTCGATTTGATTAAAGGTACGACCAACGGAAAAAGTACTCATTATTAAGCTAAAGATATGGGTAGAGTATGGTGGTTCCTGCAGTGTAGAATAGGTCTACCTCTACTCTTCCCGATGCGTCTAAGAGAGAAATTGAGAACAACAAGTCTCCCCAGCCCGTAATGCCAGCATGGGGAGCGTAGGCCAAATCCTCCATTTGCCTCTGATCAATTAGAAAGTCGTCCTCCTGTCGTGGAGACTAAATGACCTGATGATGGTAATAATAGACTTTGAAACTAAAAAAGCGTCTGTTTCCCAGCAGAAGAGATCCTGGACTGCGCCGTATGCGAGACGGTGGTGTTGGCCGTCAAGAAAGTGCTCAACAACGATAAAGTGGACCGCAACATCGTGCACATCGTCGAGAAGTCCTGCGCCCTGCTGCCGGCCAAGTACTACGACAGGGTAAGTTGAATACTAACTAACAAATTGCTTACAGGTGGACAAAGAGTGGCTTTGACTCTCCAGCGCAAGTTTTTTGAAATCATTTAACAAAAACACAGATTTTTTTCTGAAAAATGTTTCTTTAGAAGCGTCTATACCTCATCATATCTCTCGTGGCTTGTGTAGACAAACAAACAAAAAATCATAGCGCAAAACAAAACTAATGTGTCCAGCGAGTTAACGAGTTGTCAAAATGACAGATGACGCCCCTCGACCCCCGCGGAATTTTGTGTATAGATGACCCACGCTGAATTGTCCCACCAAACTCAATGACAGGGGGGCGCTACCATCGTTCAACTATATGGTTTCCAACATGGCAAAAATATCGGAATCAGCGATCCGGTATTGACGGTGGCGCCCCACTGTCAATGTCATGCATAGGACAGTTCAGTATTTTGGAACTATAATGTGTCCAGCGAGTTAACGAGTTGTCAAAATGACAGATAACGTGACAGTACCCTGCCCCTCGACCCCCGCGGAATATTGTGTACGTGCTTTCCACCGAGCATAGAAAGCAAAAACATTGTTGACGCAAACAAAAATGTGTAATGAAACAATGTTTTATGTAGACAATTTTGTTGAATGTTGACATGTCTTTGTTGATTGTGTAGGACATAACACGCGCTGTTATGTGTGTTGCTTGTATAAAGACAGGACTCCATTAATAGTGTTTTATTCCACCAGTGCCACACCATGATGGAGATATACGGAGACAGCGTGATCCACCTGATCGAAACCATGGGCGTCAAGGGTGTGTGCCAAAAGATCGGGCTCTGCAGCGCTTCGGAGGCCTTCGTCGTCGATATGCATAAGGGCAACCATTGATTGGTAAGTTTGTGTGATGATAATATTCTTAACGCGTCTGTGCTACAACTGTTCAGATTCAGTTAGGTTATTATGTCACGTGATTAATCATGTCACAGAGTAGATAAGGTCCAAGTGACTCCCTACAGTGGCACTGCCTGCTAACAAACGAAACTTGGGAAAAGTACCCTTTGGAAAAATCATAAGGAGACAACTTCAATTACTAAACAGGGCACATTTATTTGACTCATTTAGATGCAGTGCCCCAGACGACTAAACACTTTCTAAATGATATTTTCATACAAAATAAAAGTCTAAATATGTCATAAATGGTTCAATTTTCCCTAAGGCTCATAGTGTAACCTAGGATTTTGACTCATACCACCACCATACATACGGCAATATTTTTGACAACCTTACAATGTCTGACAAAATAATGTTGCCAGTCTAATGTTTACATTATTTATCTATTGTTTCAGGATAAGCAGGTCGAACAATCTTCGTGAGATTGTAGCCGCATTAGTAATCTCCATTTTAATATTATTATGTAAGTCATGATTTTTTTACCAAAACCATGTAGAATTAAGTTTGGTTTGTTTCAAGAGAAGTATTGTGACTTTTTCTTTCATGTACTTTCTTTTTCGTAGTTTCCTTATTTTACGCTAAGTATTTTTTTATTAATCGTGGATTTATTGGAGACTAAAATTCAATTAGCCCCTATTTTTATAAAATGTGTGTAAATTTTTAAATCCAAAAGTGTACTTATGTTTTATGCGTACAATAATAGCTTCATCAAGTTAAAATAATATCATCTTAACGTAAAGTTGGCTCATAATACATTATAATGTCATATCGTAATAATATGAATAACCGCAGATTATAGCTAACAATATTTTATTGCGAAATGTAATTAACTCACGCTAGCCTGTGATAAGTCATTTGTAAACTGTTTCTATATAAAAAGTAAAGTTTGGAAAAGTATCATTCGTGTTTTATTTCATAGTACGCCCCATTGCAATATGCGACAACGATGTTTAACTAAATTCTGAAATGTATAAAAAATGTTCAAAAATAAATTGACTATTTTATTCACAAGAATTATTTTACATTATAGAAATAACAAGATAGTTACTTGAAAAATAAATATTTACATGATTACGTCCCCGCTAAAAAGACATTGGCATTTTAAAGTGGCAGATGCTAAAAAGAATGCAGCATTATTTTACAGATTGCAATAATCTCTTTATTTACCAGCAATCAAAATGGATTGGGAAGCTTATTCCTCCAGGACAGCAGCTCGTGATTAACGATAGTATTCAATATTTATCGTGCCAGCTCCGGCTCCTTCGGGTTAATACAGGGTGTTAGGTAAATGGGTATATGAGCCGACACTAGCCCATGTTAACATGGTCATATATAAATGGTATGGTGAAGTCAGAAATTTGATGTCATCATTTTATTTTTTTTTAATTTTCATACAAAATAAATTTTATAAAATCCGATTTGTATGAAAATAAAAATAATTAAAATGAAGATATCAATTTTCTGACCTCACCATACCATTTATATGACCATGTTAATATGGGCTAGTGTCGGCTCATATACCCATTTACCTAACATCCTGTATAGTAACCTGTGTTCCGACACGTTCTACTAAATTACTCGACTGGTGCGAACAAGGATAGAGCTGGCAGTAGGCTCGGCGATGTGCTTCAACTTCACTGAACGGTACTGGATCTAATCTTATAGGTATAGATTTCTGCGGGTGACTCTTGAAGCGGAAAGGGCGTGTGACTAGATGCACATAGCTCTCTATATTGACATCAAGCTTTACAAAAAGGTTACTGAAGAGAGATGATCTACCGTAGCTCTCTCTATTGATTTCAAGCCTTCTTCAGTTGAGGAGTGATTCTTCAGATGGCAACTGAACTAATCAATCAAGTAGGTAAAGCTAAGAATAATGAACAGAGTTGGGTCTACTATAGCTTCTTCGATATTAAGCCATCTTCAGTAGTCGGTAGTAGTAGTAGTAAGGTATCTTCAGCTCAGTAGCGACTCTTCAGATGGCAGCGGCATGTGACAACGCCTCCTCCCTATGTCCGAGCGGCTGCGGATCGTAATGTGTCTGAACACCAAAAATGTAGGTAGTCGAGTAGGTTACTAAATCGTTTAATCGAGCCAATCTATTGTGTTCTATTTGGACAGACGAGTACACCCCAACCACGCGTCCAGGCTCACTCGTTCGTATTAGATCTAATATCTTTCTTTCTATAGATTTCTTTGTGCGACTCTTATGGTAGAAAGGGCGTGTGATTAAATGCACATCTCTCTCTCTTTCTATTGATTTCAAACTATCTTCAGTTGAGCAATGACTCCTCAGACGGGAGCGGCGTATGACACCGCCGCTCCTCGCGCTGACCGGGCGGCTGCGGTGCCAGCTCCGGTTCGTTGGGGTTGTGCCGGCGCAAGTATTCAGCCAGCCACAGCACCGGCTCAGCCGGCTTCTCATGAGCTAGTGCCGTTAGAGCTGGTAATAAGGTTGGTGTGATGTGCTTCTGGATGTAGTCGTTTACCTGCCAGTGCCGGGTTATTGGGCCCACGATCACTGGAATAAAGAAGAAAATTAAGTTTCTCCTATAGCACACCTTCGCCGCGAAACCATGAGATCCTATATCAGTAGGACACATGTCTGCGTAGGACATGTTATACATACATTAACGCTACTTGTACTACTGTTTCGGGACAATAATGTAAGAATTAGGTGATGAGAAAAAAGAAAAGAGACTGAAATGCTTGAAAGAGTACAAGTATTTTTCCGAGACGATCGTAATATCACGCAATCAGGAGCATATGAATAAACTAGCGGCCGCCCGCGACTTCGTACGCGTGAATCCCGTTTTACCATTTAGAGGTGGAGTTTCGTAAAATCCTTTCTTAGCGGATGCCTACGTCATAACATCTACCTGCATGCCTCAGGCCAATCCGTCCAGTGAAAATTTAGATGTCAGAGAATCCATCAAGGTACAATTTGTTTTCCACCATTAGGTGTTTGAATCTGGGATCATCTGACCATTTCTAGGTAGTTTCATAAGTAATAAGTACCAAGGGATTCCACTTACTGCTAGGAAAGAAGAAATGTATCTCTCTCAGCGCCTCCGAGTGGTTCTCGCTGCCGTGCACCGCGTTGAAATAATCGCCATACTGCGTGCGGCGACCGTAGCACGCGCGTAGGCTGTCTGGCCAATATGCCTGAGCTTCTGCTACACTGAAAATGAAGATTAAATATTATGTACATAACTGTACATAACCGGTTTCTTTTGGACGACGATTTGACTTATTTCATCCAATGTGGGGCTAACATGTGCTTATGGGTAAAATGTCAGTCACGGCATGCATTCTAGCTAGCCCGGGAGTGTAAGGCCTCAGCCTCGAACTTAGCGGGCAGCGGGGCGGCGGCGGCGGCGGCGCGGGAGCGGGGCGGGCAACGCAGACCCGTTCTCGAAACAAGCGGGCAGCTCGCGCGGCGCTTTAGCGGCGAAGTGTTGTGTTCGGGGTTGTGTTGTCGAGATATTTGTTTTTATTCGCGAACGAAATGTCTGAACAACGGCGACAATTTTATTTCGATTCAAATTTATTCCTTACGCTCGATTTATTGTGGGCAAAAGAAGGAGTGCGCTGCCCGCTCGTTGCCCGCTCCGGCGCCGCTGCCGCGCCGCTGTTTTCGAGAACCGGTCTATTTGATTTTACGCATAAGATCCTGCCGCTCCCGCCCCGCCGCCGCTCCCGCCCCGCCGCCGCTCCCGCGCCGCTGCCCGCTAAGTTCGAGGCTGAGGCCTTAGGTAGACCGCCTGTCAGAGCGTTGCACTCTACAAGGGTCGAAAGATAGTTTTTCCAACTGTGAATGCATACTCAGCATGAATAGTATACAAGTTACATAAAGTTGTAGCTCGTATTGTGCCCTAATTGATACGACGTCAAGAAAGAAGAATACATACCGAGCAGGGCCCATAAGCGTCCGCCACTTCTGTATGCAGTTCTTAGCGGCCAGCACGAGAGCGATGATGGGCCCGTTGGACATGTGGGCCACGAGGTGTGGGAAGTGATGGCGTCCGTAATGGCCCTTGTACAACTCCGCCGCTTGCTCGGGAGTAAGGCGGACGATACGCTTCTGGAATAATCATAATATCTACATTAGCATCTATTATATCTACATCTACACTAATATTATAAAGAGNCGTTGGCGATTGTAGTTAAATAGGATAAGAATTACTTCGTTTTTATTTTCTGTATGTAATTTGTTAATTTTTTGGTAGGGTCTTTATTTTAATTACTTAGGTTGGTAGTTGGTAGGTACTTACTTATTTGATTTTAATGATAATCACTATAGGTACGTATAATTTTAGTAGAAAGAAAGGTCATTGAATGACTAAGTGACTCACTCACTCATCACGAAGTCTCAGAAACTACAAGTCTCAAAAGAGTTCTCATAGGGGTTAATGGTCTATTCCACTTTGATCACCTGGCTTTGATCACCAAGATGATCAAAGTGGACTCCAGTTAAATTATTTTTTTAGTGTTCTTTGATCACCTATAAATAAATTATACCTCTGAATTGTCACATACATGTCCAATTTGTTTATTGCGGTTTTTAGAAAATATCTAAAATGTTACAAAACAAAATATGTACACTCGCGAGCAAAACTATGGAATCACTTAATGAAGTTGTTTCCACGCGATCTTGTGTACTAACGAATTTGTTAGTAACAAAAAAAGTGGCACCATTTTAAAGATTAAACTTTTACCTTTAAATTGATACCAAATTCATTTAAATCACACCAGTATTTAAAAAGATATCGCGGCTGATGTGAAGAAGTATGGAAAAAGACATGTATCATTGTTTGATAC
>NW_021130920.1:0-651 GCF_004193835.3 Ostrinia furnacalis
TTTTTTTGGTTTTATGCACAGATTCGCTTCGCATCGCTCGCACGGTACGGACGTGCGCTCCGCCTCGCCCGCCTGCTCGCATGCGCTGCGCTCCGAGTTCCTCGAGCTTATCGCCCTCGCTCTGCGAGTCTTGTTTCTGTGGTGTTTTGTCACAATTACGTGGCTTGCCCGCGGCTGCGCTTGGGATACCTAACGGTGATAACGAACAAGCGTAGTTAAACGCCTTTCTAAAGGCGGTTCGGTTCGATTGGGAGTAGGGCATGTAATATCGGAAGGTTTTCGATTCCGATATTGGATTCCGATATTAGATCTCAATATCGGAATTCCGATATTAATATCGGAATTGAGTTCATGTGCTATAATGTTAATATTTGGTTATATTCGTAAGAATTCTGGATTGTTTACAATAAAATAATGATTTTAATCAAAATCTGTAAAATGTAAAATGTCCAAATCTTTAATTTGGTACAAAACAGCACTTCATAAAATTGAAGTATTTTAAAACCATTTTTACGTTATGGGTATCCATTGCATTTGGTTTTTTATGTGACAAGAGGCAAACGAGCAGACGGATCACCTGATAATGAATGGTTACTGATAATGAGCCAATATGGACTAGCAAATAATTAAAGTGTTTTTGTAAAAGTGCAT